>NC_060088.1:9810894-10022078 GCF_922984935.1 Meles meles | reverse complement strand
GAAACTCTTTATCTCTCCATCCATTTTGAATGTCAGTCTTGCTGGGTAGAGTATTGTTGGCTGCATGTTCTTCTCATTTAGTACTCGGAATATATTTTGCCAACTCTTCCTGGCTTGCCAGGTCTCTGTGGACAGGTCTAACGTTATTCTAATGGGCTTTCGACTGTATGTAAGGAGACTCTTTGTCCTAGCTGCTTTTAAGAGGGTCTGTCTAGAAGCATTAATTCCTCATTCTAACTATCAGGTGTCATGAGGACTTTTGAGAATCTAATATCTTGGGGCAAAACGACTCTGCCTCTAGTACATGAACATTGTTTCCATTCGTGAGATTGGGAAAATTTTCATAGACAACTTCTTCCACTCTATCTTCTAGACCTCTACTTTTTCCTCCCCTTCAGAGATTCCAATAATTCTGATGTTGGAATGTTTCATGGCATCATTTATTCCCCTGATTCTGTTTTCATGGCTTCTGAACTGTTTGTTCCAGGCCTCCTGCTGATCCTTTCTCTCTATCTGTTTGTCCTCCAGATCACTAATTCTATCTTCTGTCTCAGTTACCCTAGCTTTTAGAGAATTTAGATTAGATTGGAATTCATTGAGAGCTTTTTGAACATCATCCCTGGTGGCTTTCAGTTCTGCCCTAACTTTGTGAACATCATCCCTGGTGGCTTTCAGTCCTGCCCTAATCAATTCTGTTTGGTCATCCATGGCTTTCTCCAATGTAGCTATTGCTTGGATAATTGTTAGCCTGAATTCTTTTTCTGACATATTGTCTAAGTTGATAGCTATTAGCTCTGTTGCAGAAGGTCCATCCTCTGTATTTTTCTTTTGTTGGGCATTCCTCCTCCTAGTCATTTTGATAAGAAATGACTGAACAGATGCAGCTGGATGTATTGATTGTGGTGCAGTCAAGGTGCACCCTGGAATGCTTCTGTGCAATCAGGATTCCCCACCCAAATGAGAGAAAAAAGAAAAGAAAAAGAAATAGAGAAGAGAGAGACAGAAAAAAAAAAAAGAAAAGAAAGAAAAGTAAAAAGAAGAAGAAAGGGAGAGAGAGAGAGGAAAAAAAGGGAAGATAAAGGAGAAGGCTCAGCCCAAATGGGCCCAAGGTAAGATTTATGAATTATACAAATAAAAACAGGCAAACAAAAAGACTGTTAAAAGTATATGACAAGAAAAAATATATATATAAAAGCAGGAAAAAAAAAGGAAGAACCTCATCAGAAAGAACCCAAGTATAATATTTATATACTATCAGGACAAACACAAATACACAGAAACACTGGCAGAAGGAAAAGATGGAGAGTGGTTATAAATTCTCAGTGTGGGCGAGGAAGGTTATTTGATTCTTTCTGGAGGTATCTTGATGTTTTTGTTAAAGGACTCAACTTTCCTAAGATAAAGGGGGATTAAAAATTGGTTTACCTATAGGGGTAGCATTGATTGGGGAAAGGGGATTACCTTGAAGTTTCACTCTATATGTATATTAGAAAATAAAAATTAAAAAGAATAAACTAGACCAAACTAAATTGAAATTTAAAAAAAAATAAAATTAATAGAAAAGCAAAAGGAAAACACGGGTGTATGTAATAAAAAGTTCAGGTTAGAAGGTTATTAAGGAATTTGATGTACTGGACATCTCAATGTTATGGTAAATAGGTTAAAAATTATCTCTATGTATAAATAAAAAGAACCAGAATATTGGTAAAGAGTTAAAAATAAAAGTTGTTTTAATGAAGTAGTGGTGGTTTTTCTCTTGTCATCTTTTTTTTTTTCTTCCTTCCCAGTTGGTTTTCTGGGGGAGGGGCCTGCCACGTGCATTTTCAGACAATGATGTTCTCTGAATTAGGTCCTCCAGTCCCCCTCAAGGGGTTGGGCTATGAGGAAACCGTTTTTTTCAGGCTTTTGTTCTCTGGAGGTTTTTATGTTCGTTCATCTGTTTTCTCTCATCTTGACAGCTTTTGATGGTTTTTGGAGGTTTAGAGGAGAGCAAATGGCACCCAGACATCCATCTCACAGAGAAGCCTCAGAAAGCTCTGCAGAGCTTCTGGCATAGTAGGTTCTGAGTCACTGTCCCTGGGGATGCAGGATCTCCTCCTTGTACCCAAAACCATGGCAGTGGCGGCTGTCTGGGCAGCTCCAGACCTCCAGAGAGGTTCCAAGCAGTGATCACACCCTGAGATTTTCCTGCTGTCCCAGGAAGGTAATCCCTGTTTTTCAGAATGCCAGAGCTCCAGGCTAATACCTGTGTGCATATCTCCCAGGGGAGCGTGTGGGACGCACGGGTTCGGGAATGCCATCTGGCTGGGCTCCCCGCGTCTCTCGGGAACTGGACCCAACGCATTCTCAGGGGTGCTGCCGATTCAGGCATGCTGGAGGCTCAGGGACCAAGACCTGCTTTCTCCACGGCACTCTCTCTGGCTCAGCAGCAGGGGAGGCTGTCCTGGGTCTGGGGACTTAAGCCCCTGTCCCTAACTGCCCAGATTCCCACAATATCCCCCTGCAATCCTTTGCTCTTTTTTTTTTTTTTTTGAGTGCTTTCAACAAGACTCCAAGCTAATGCTGGTCCCCAGACACAGGGCACTCTCGTATTGGGGTATTACTTTCCAATCGGTGGCCTCTGGTGGCTCCCTCCCCCTTTTGTTTATCTTCTTATATCAGTCCAACATTCCTACTCTGCTTTACCTGCCACTGGTGTCTTCTGCTCCTGTAGAGATCCAGACGTGTATAATTCTGATCTCAGACTGATTTAATGGGTGATTGGAGTTCTTTGGTAGGTAATCAGCTCACTTTAGGGTACAGGTTGAAAAGGCGCCTCCACTTACTTCCCCACCATTTTGACCCTCTATTTATTAGATTTTTTCTGAATTGCCTACATTCATGGCAAGAACCAAATGGGTTTCAGAACAGAAATAAACAGGATTAAAGAAATGGACCACAAAATAATTTATGCATGACCCATGTATTTTAGATAATGATAGTTTCAAAACTGGGTCAGTATAACAGTGACATCATAATTTTCTTAAGTATACAAATGCTCCACATACAGTTCTCCCATTTAACATTTCAAATGAAATGTATAATTCAAAAAGAAAACGTATAGTCATTAACCAATAATTCTGCATTTTTCTGTGTGCCCTGGGTCCCTGTCAACTACCAATCACTTTATCTCTTTCAGATTTGACCATTTTGGGTTATTCATATGAAAGAAATTATATAATATTTAATCTTCTGTGTTCTACTTCTCTTAGCATGTTTTCAAGGTTTACTCCTATTCTAAATGGATAATTCTCATTTTTACAGCTAAATAACATTATTATACACATATGCAATATTTTTTCCATTCATCACTTGGTAAACAACTGAATTGTTATGTTACTTTTTAAAAAGTTAGTCTATGCGTACAACCTAGGTTATTCTCTATATTTGTTAATTTGACACTGTGACTCTATTAAGTACTCCCCATACTAAATACTGCACTATTGAAAAGGTCAGCAAGTAGAGTAATTAAGAAATGGATTATGGGTTCTACATATTTGAAAGAGAACCATTTTAAATGTTGAACAAATGCAGATTATGGAATCCAGAATAGAAGAGACTTTAATGATACTCAAGTCTTAATTCTGTTTAATGATTGAAAAAAATAACTAGGGCCAGAGAGATGTTGCATGGCATGTAATTAGAGCAAATGTGATTTGAAAGTTAAGCTGCTTTGAAAGAATAGAAATTATCTGATGCAAATTCTGGTATATTTTGAAGTCATTCTCTGTATTTGGTAGTCATAATTGATATGCAGTCAGCTTTGTTACTCCCACTTGAAAATAGTACCCACTGGAGTACATGTTCTAGAATAATCATCTGTTTTTAAATTTAATGTTTTCATTTTAGATATTGCCAGGCTTTGCATGTTTGGGAAGGGTTTTGGTCAGCTAAGTCAGCAGACTAGCACAATACTTGATATTTTGGAAAGTCTGATTCAATATTGACAAAATTTATAATGCCATGATTTAGGTGGTGTGGCTAGTACTGTGTTTCTCTTTTAGGGAGCATATCCAGTTTTTCCCAGGTTCCAACTTCGTAAGCATAGATATATCTGTGGTAGTGGAGACATTTGTCAAGTATCCTTTCTAGTGCGAAAAGTGTTTTAAAGTGTGTTACATAGATAAAACATTTAGCATATTTTATGTACAATAAGGTATTTTTAAAAATGATTACAAGGCAGAATTTGAATAAAGTGAGAAGTTTGGAAGACGTTAGTTTTACTGTTTAGAAATCCGTATGAATTTGTTTTCTCAGTCATTTGCCAAAAACAAAAATGTATGGTATTTAAGTATATACATCCATGGATCAGTGTGGATATTCCTCAAGAAATTAAAAATAGAGCTTTCCTATGACCCTGCAATTGCACTACTGGGTATTTACCCCAAAGATACAGATGTAGTGAAAAGAAGAGCCATCTGTACCCCAATGTTTATAGCAGAAATGGCCACGGTTGCCAAACTGTGGAAAGAACCATGGTGCCCTTCAACGGACGAGTGGATAAGGAAGATGTGGTCCATATAAACGAATGGAGTATTATGACTCCATCAGAAAGGATGATAACCAACTTTTGTAGCAACATGGGCGGGACTGGAAGAGAGTATGCTGAATGAAATAAGTCAAGCAGAGAGAGTCAAGTATCATATGGTTTCACTTATTTGTGGAGCATGACAAAGAACATGGAGGACATGGGGAGATGGAGAGGAGAAGGAGTTGTGGGAAATTGGAAGGGGCGATGAACCATGAGAGACTATGGACTCTGAAAAACAACCTGAGTGTTTTGAAGGGGCAGGGAGTGGGATGTTGGTGAACCAGGTGGTGGGTAATAGGGAGGGCACGTATTGAATGTAGCACTGGGTGTGGTGCAAAAACAATGAGTACTGTTATGCTGAAAAGAAATTTTAAAAAAGTGAAAATGGAATAAATAAATAAATAAATACATCCATGTATATGTATACAAAATTGAGTTATTCCACCAGTATCTACAGACTTGTCTCAGAGATTTTTATGTTATCATCTGACACATTATAGGAAAGCTGAGTGCCACTAAAGGGTCAATATCATGTTTCTTTATATAAGATAATAACGTGTAAAGATGAAAAAGTAATTTTCTCTCATTTCTTGTCCTTTCCACAATCATTTCCCGGGTATATCACTAAAATTTTTGATCAAGGGTCCAGAGACCTTTGTCTCTAAAAGGTCATATTGAAATTATCTGTTATCTTTTACAGGGCATATGAAGGCTCTCTGTCATATCTGCTCAACTCTGCCTTTGTTAATGTGAAAACAACCACCACCATACGTTGTAAAAATCAGCATGTCGTCATTGCTCTAAGATTATACTTAGAAAAATCAGGTGGTGGGTTGGGTGTGGCCATTTATGGTTGACCTCTGATTTATGTTCTTGGAAATCTATTAAGGATTAGCTTAGTAAGTATATGGCTGGCTCTCATTATAACCTCTTCAAGGAATTTGTGCTTAAATATTTTGTTCATATTCAGTCTCCAAAAAGGGAAAATTCTACTCACCACTTCATGCCAACACATAAAAAACTGGACAGACTGAAAAACCATCACCTCTTCATAGATCCCTCAGAGAAACAAGGTCACAGACCAGTCTACCACGGAAAACATTAGAAATAGGCACATGCAGAAAATGACAACTTATTGGGGTAAATCCCATAAAAACAAACTACTTTGGAAACCAGTGCTAAGGTAGGAAAAACTGTACTACAGTTAAAAAGTTCCTGGACAATCAGTGTGGATGACACAGGGTTAGAAAACCAATAAGTAAACAGGTGAACAGATAAGGTATAACTTAGGTATAAAGGGAATACCAGATAAAGGGTCAGGTTGGGGAAAAGGATCACAAGCAATATTTGAAATAATTACGATGTAACTTGTGCACCCCCCCCCCATTAATGCCAGACACAAGACCAAAAGTCCCAAAGTGCCCTGAGCCTAATTCTAGGCCCATTATATTTAACTGCAAAAATTTAAAGATAAAAATTATTGAAGAAGCCAGAGGGCAGAATTAACGATAGAGGAGTAATATAAGAATTACATTCATCTTCTCAGCAACCATGCAAGAATAAAGAAGTCCCACCAAACTAGAATTTTGTGCCATGTGAAATTCTTCAAAAGTAAAGGGGAAATATTTTCTTAAAAATTGAAAGTAGTTCTCAGTAGATCTACCTTGGATGATTTTTTAAAAAAGAAGTTTTTTTTTAATATGAAAAATGATATATGTCTGAAACAGTTACACACAAAGTAAGAGTATTAGAAGATAATATGAAGTGGATAAGTGAGGGTAAAATAACTCATTTTTCAAAACTGTATAACAGATAACAGTTTGGCCAAAATAATAATAGTGATAGTATATATGATTATGTAAGCTAGTGTATAAGTTAAATGAAGGAGAATACTGGTACTAGAGATGAGAGGGAGGAATTGGGAAATTTTTCATAAAGAATTTGTAAGACCTGTGAAGTGAATACATTATTTGAAAGTAGAGTCATATGAATTGTCAATGTATATTGCAGACTCTAATGCAAACCCCAAAAGAAAGTACAAAATAGAACAATATACAACATGTATGCAAATATACATAAAACCACTATTTTTATATCCCATATGTAATATATAGAGAAATACAGTATATGTTAAAATGCAATATACTAAGGAAGGGAAGAAATGAGTCATTTAAGAAACAAAATGGTGATTGCTTTGGCAGCACACACACTAAAATTAGAAAATACAGAGAAGATTAGCATACCCCTACACAAGGATGACACCAAAATTTATGAAGAGCTCCATAGTTTTAAATGACAACAATAAATACCTACCCATAGTTACTTTGAATGTGAATGGACAAACTGCTCCAATCAAAAGACATATGGTGACAGTGAGATACAAAAGTAAGACTCTAAAATATGCTGCCCAGAAGAGACTTATTTTAGACTTAAGGACGCCTGTCGCGGCCGGCGTGACAACACGAACAGGAACAAGAGGGTAAGAGGATGGTGAGAGAGAGACAAAGAAACAAAGAGATGGGGGCAGGAGGAGCACTGAGGAGGATGTCCAACAGTGCTGAGTTTATTAGAGGCATTATGGCCATATATATATAGTAGTTCTACAATAAGAGAAGCAATGCATCTGTGTCTAGCTAAACAACCACAGGTTCCCGTAATCAGTTCCCCTAATCAATCTCGTAAATGACTACACACAGACTTCATGACGCCAAAAGGCTGGAGCTAAAACATTGTTTCAATATTGATTCAAGAAGTAACAACAAACCCGAGAGTAATTTACAAGCTTGTACTGGGACGTCAAGGACCAGTTAAGGATTTATAACCCCGTCTGAATTGTGTTTAAAGCTAACTACATGTGGGAAGTCATGTAGGTGAGCGCACAACACATAGCACAGACCCTTTCTCAGTGCTACTCAGTTATTTCATCCTAAGCCTTTTGTTAGGCTATTTGGACTTTAAAGGAGATGCAAGTCAGGGCCTGGTGTGGTCCTCATCCCAAGCCTTATTGCGGCCTCCCACAGATGCCTGAAGATTGCAAGCGACAGGGTAGATAAACATTTGTGCAAAGAACATCAAAACATAGCTGGAGCAACAATACTTGCATTGGACAAAGCACACTTTAAAACAAAAACTCTAAACAGGGACAAAAAAGGACACTAAGTAATAATAAAGGAGAGAGTTCAACAAGAATTTATAGAACAATTGTAAATATTTATGCACTCAACATGGGAGCACCCCCAAGACAAAAGCAGTTAATAACAAACATAAAGGAACTAACCCTTTATAGTACAATAGTAGTAGGGGAATTCAACACCTGACTTATCTAGGTGGACACATTACCCAAACAGAAAATCAACAAGGGGACAATGACATTGAATGATACATTGGACCAAATGAACTTAAGAGGTATACTGTGAATATTCCATCCTGAAAAGGCATAATACACATTCTTTTCAGGTGGACATGGAGCATTCTCCAGAATAGATGACATACTGGGTCACAAGCCATCTTCAACAAATTCAGATATATAGAAATCATACCGTGTTGTTTTTTTTTTTTCCCCACCATAATGCAATGAAACCAGAAATCAAACACAAGAAGAAATCTGGAAGGACCACAAGTACATGGAGGTTAAATATCATGCTAATAAACAATAAATGAGTCAACAAATATATCAAAGAAGAAATTGAAAAGTATATGAAAACAAGCAAAAATTAAAATGCAAACAACCAAACCCTTTGAGATGCAACAAAAGTGGTCCTAGGGGTGAAGTATATAGTAATATAGACCTACCCTAAGAAGCAAAACAAATCTCATATAAACAACCTAACCTTCTACATTTCTCAGAAATGTATTCATTCATTTCTCAGAAAATGAACAACAAACAAAACCCAAACCAGCAGAAGGAAATAAATAATACAATTAGAGCAGAAATAAATGATAAAAATACTAAACAAAATAGAAAAGATCATTGAAATCAGGAACAGTTTCTTTGAAAAGATCAACAAAATTGATAAATCTCCAGCAAGACTCATAAAAGAAAGAGAAAGGAAAGAAAGGCCAAGGAGGGGGGGGGGGAAGAGAGTGAGGAAGGAAGGATAGAATGATAGAAGGAAAGAAGGGACTCAAAATCATAAAGTGGAGAAATAACCAATATCACAGAAATACAACTGTAAGAGAATATTATGAAAAAAATATGCCAACAAATTAACCTAAAAGAAATTGATGAATTCCTAGAAATATAGCCTGCCAAAACTGAATCAGGAAGAAAAAAAAAAATTTGACGAGATCAATATTCCACAAGGAGATTGAAATGACAATCTCCCAACAAACAAAAAGTCCAGGGTCAGATGGCTCCACAGGTGAATTCTTCCAAACATTCAGAGTTCATGTCTATTACCAACCAACCCCAGAGAAAGAAGAAGGACCTTTAAATTCATTTTCTGAGACCAGTATGACCTTGATACCTAAACAACATAAAGACACCATAAAACAAAACAAAAAATGGAGAACTAGAAGCTAATATGTATGATGATGTTTAATGCAAGAAACTTCAACAAAATATTCGTGAACTAAATCCAACAATACATAAAAAAAAATCATTCACCACAGTAAAGTGGGTCTTATTCCCAGGATGCAAGGGTAGTTCAATACTTGCAATTCAATCAGTATGATACACCACATCAATAAGAGAAAGATTAAAATATATATGGTTGTTTCAATAGACACAGAAAAAGCGTTTGACAAAGTACAATATCCACTCATGACAAAACCCCCCAGCAAAGTAGATTTAGAGGGAATATATGTCCACATAATAAGGGCCATATGTGACAAAATCACAGCTACCATACTTAATGATGAAAACTGAGAACACATATTTCCTCAGAGATCAAGAACAGGTCAGGGATATTCACTCTCATGTCTTAAAGTCAACTTAGTACTAGAAGTCCTACCTGTAGCAGTCAGACAAAAAAAAAAAAAAAGACATTTGAATTTGTAGGGAAGAAATAAAACTTTCAGTGTTTGCAGGTAGCATGATACACTGTATAGAAAACCTAGAAGATGCCACCACAAAACTCCTAGGACTGATAGATGAATTCAGTATCACAGGATATAATACCAATGTGCAGAAATCTGTTACATTTCTGTACACTAATAATGAAGTAGTAGAAAGAAAAGTAAAGGAAATAATTCCACTTGCAATTGCATCAAACACAGTAAGATACATAGAAATAAATCTAACCAAATTGGTGAAAGACGAGCACCCTGAAAACCAGAAAACAGGAATGAAAGAAATTGAAGACCATACAAAGGAATGGAAAGATATTCTATGTTCATGAACTGCAGGAACAAATATTGTTAAAGTGACCATACTACTGAATGCTATCTACATATTTAATACAATCCCTAACCAAATACCAACTGCATTTTTCACAGAACTGGAATGAAAAATCCTAAAATTTGTAGGGAACCACAACAGACCCCAAACAGCTAGAGTAACCTTGAAAAAGAAAATCAAATCTGGAGGCATCACAATTCTAGATTTCAAATTATATTACAAAGCTGTCGTTCAAAACAGTATGGTGCCAGCACAAAAAGGTATGTAGCTCAATAGAACAGAATAGAACACCCAGAAATGATCTCACAATTATTCGGTGCATTAATCTTTAATAAAGCAGGAAATAATGAATATGGTATTGGGAAAAATACAGTCTTTTCATTGAATGGTGTTGAGAAAACTGGACAACAACATGCAAAGGAATGAAGTTGGACCACTTTCTTACAGCATACACAAAAGTAAACTCCAAATGGGCTGAAGACCTAAATGTGAGACAGGAAACCTTCAAAATCTGAGAAGAAACACAGGCAGAAATGTCTGTGACATTGACTGTAGCAACATTTTTCTAGATCTGTATCCTGAGGCTAGGGAATAAGCAAAAATAAACTATTGGGACTATATCAAATAAGAAAAAAAGAACAACTTTTGCACAGCTAAGGAAACAATACAACAAAAAGGGAACCTACTGAATGTGAGAAGATATCTGAAGATGACATATCTGAACATGGTTAGTAGCAAAAATATATGAAGAGCTGATGTAACTCAACACCATCTGCAAATAATCCAATTAAAAAATGGGCAGAAGGCATGAACTGACATTTTCCCAAAGAAGACATACTTGGCCACAGATACATGAAAAGATGGTCACCATCATTAATCATCAGGGAAAAGCAAATCAAGACTACAATGAGATATCATCTCACACTTCAGAAGAGCAAAATCAACAAGACAAGGAAAAAGTGTTGGTGAGGATGTAGAGAAAAAGGAAACTTTTGTTGGTGGGACTGCAAACTTATGCAGCTATTGTGGTAACAGTATGGAGGTTCCTCAAAGATGTTAAAAGTAGAACTGTCCTAAGGTCCAATAATTGTGCTACACAGTATTTACTCCAATAAAACAGAAATTCTTTTTTTTTTTAATTTTTTTTTCCATTTTATTTATTTTTTCAGCGTAACAGTATTCATTCTTTTTGCACAACACCCAGTGCTCCATGCAAAACGTGCCCTCCCCATTACCCACCACCTGTTCCCCCAACCTCCCACCCTTGACCCTTCAAAACCCTCAGGTTGCCCCAACCTCCCACCCCTGACCCTTCAAAACCCTCAGGTTGTTTTTCAGAGTCCATAGTCTCTTATGGTTCGCCTCCCCTCCCCAATGTCCATAGCCCGCTCCCCCTCTCCCAATCCCACCTCCAGTTTGTTTTGTGAGATTAAGAGTCATTTATGGTTTGTCTCCCTCCCAATCCCATCTTGTTTCATTTATTCTTCTCCTATCCCCCTACCCCCCCATGTGGCATCACAATTCCGGACTTCAAGCTCTATTACAAAGCTGTCATCATCAAGACAGCATGGTACTGGCACAAAAACAGACACATAGATCAGTGGAACAGAATAGAGAGCCCAGAAATCGACCCTCAACTCTATGGTCAACTAATCTTCGACAAAGCAGGAAAGAATGTCCAATGGAAAAAAGACAGCCTCTTCAATAAATGGTGCTGGGAAAATTGGACAGCCACATGCAGAAAAATGAAATTGGACCACTTCCTTACACCACACACGAAAATAGATTCCAAATGGATGAAGGACCTCAATGTGAGAAAGGAATCCATCAAAATCCTTGAGGAGAATGCAGGCAGCAACCTCTTCGACCTCAGCCATAGCAACATCTTCCTAGGAACAACGGCAAAGGCAAGGGAAGCAAGGGCAAAAATGAACTATTGGGATTTCATCAAGATCAAAAGCTTTTGCACAGCAAAGGAAACAGCTAACAACCAAAAGACAACTGACAGAATGGGAGAAGATATTTGCAAACGACATATCAGATAAAGGGCTAGTATCCAAAATCTATAAGGAACTTAGCAAACTCAACACCCAAAGAATAAAACAGAAATTCTAATGTAAAGGGATACATGCACCCCTTTGCTAATGGCAGCATTACTTACAGTATTCAAACTATGGAAGCAGCCCAAAAGTCCATGGGTTGATGAATGGATCAACATCTTTATGTGATATATATACATATACATGTATATGTATGTGTGTGTGTATATATATATGTGTATATACATGTATATGTATATATATATCACATAAAGATGTTCATTCAATCCATCTAATCAGTACATATATATATGTGTAAATACACACACAGACACACACACATATATATATATATATGATATATGGGATATATACACAATATATATATACACCATACACACACACACACATACACACACACACACACACACACACACACGCACACACAATGGGATAATGTATGTGCTTCTAACAAGACTTGAAAATACAAAGGATAAGACTGGTAGAAGTGGTAGACTTCTGAAGCCACTATCATAATCGGTGATTCCATCATCCCTCTGTCAAAGATGGATGGATGGATCCAACAGACATGAAATCACTAAAGCCACAGTTGAACCCAGCAGCACCATTAATGAAATAGGTATACTTGACATCTATAGGCAACTTCAAATTCTGTCCATAAGACAAAAAAGGGACCCAAAAGGAATAGAAATAATGTCATACCTACTCCCAATCCAAAGGAATTAATCTGGATATCCATAACAGAGAGGAAACTTGAAAAAACCCCAAAACATAAAGGTTAAACCAAACACAAAATTACATTTCTGTCAAGGAGAAAATGTCATGAGAAATGGATACTTTGAGAGTAATGCAACATGTGTGGAATGCAGCAAAAGGAATGCCTAAAGGGATATTTTCAATGTGTATATTAGAAAAGAAAAGAAAAAAAAACAATCAATAATCTTACTTCCACCTTCGGAAATTAAAAGGGGAGCAATCTGAAATAAAATAAATAAAAATAAAAAATAAAATAAAGTGATGATGAAAATAATAATTAATAACTAGATTCTCTTAAACACAGTCACATAACTTGCTACAAAATAGTTGAATTGGGGCACCTGGGTGGCTCAGTCAGTGAAGCGTTTGCCTTCAGCTTAGGTCATGATCCCAGGGGCCTGGGATTGAGCCCCACATTGGGCTTCCTGCTCAGGGAGAGTCTGCTTCTCCATTCTACTCTCTCACCATAGCTTCCTCTGCTGTGCTCATGCTCTATCTCTCAAATAAATAAATACAATATTAAAAAAATAGTTGAATCATGTTTTAAACCAAGCTGTTGTGCTTTTGAGTCTAACTTATTTGATTTAAAAGTATCTGCTCATTGATTTTGTGAAAATAAAGACCATCCAAAGGAAAACAATCAGAAGCCACTTACTGAGAACTTGCAAAAAAAAAAAAAAAAAAAAGTCATCCATCACTTGTATTTGACAGAGGATTAAGGCAGGTAGAAGAGTGAGACAACTTTATAGTTAAAGAGGGAAGGTTTTAGCTGTGTTTTGATTACAGGTTCTTGGCATGGAGAAGGCTGGAAGTGGGGGTCAGGACATTCAGGTGCTTGGTTTAGGAAACATATTTGAGTTTCTCTGATTATTAGTGCTGTCCTGAAAATCAGGGCAGAGTTTAGGGACATGACAGGCAATGACCACTCTAGCTGTTTCTAGGCTGATCGCTGTGGTTGTAGTTTGTATTCCTTGACTGGTTGCTGCAGAAGTTCTGGGTCAGAATTTTACGGTCATGAATAATTTGGCCATTGTCCACTGGTATATCGACTATCTAACTTCCAACCCCTCCCATGAATGCTAAGTACTCGGACTCATCAAAACCTTTAACACCAGGAATTAAAATGCTTCATTTATAGTAAAACTGTATTTTATACAGTGATGTTGAAATTGACAAATTTTGATTAAACAATTTGAAAAAATGCTATTGAATTCTCAAATTTGGGGCACTTCTCCATGTATATAAAATTATGTGTGTTATCATATTTATTTATCATTGTATGGCTTAATAACACAAAAACTTGTTTTTGCCCAACAGTAGTTTCCTTTATCAATCAACGTTAGACTCTCTAAATCAATCTAAAAATAATAAAATAATAATAATAATTATCACTTTTATTATAAAATTAGAGTAAAGAATGAGTACAGAGTATCAACAATACTAAAAGCTGATTCTTTGAAAAGGTCAACAGACGGTTATAAGCCTGAGCTTACTAAGGTAAATAAAAAGACATCAATTACTAAAATCAGAAATGAAATAGAGGTTATCACTAAAAATCCCACAGGAAAGTAAAGGATAATAAACTATCCTATATCCACAACTGATAAAGTAGTTGAATGGACTGATTCCTTGAAAGTCACCATCTGCCTAAAACACGTAAGAATAGATATTTTGAATCTTTTTAAAGTATCTTATTAATCTTATTGAATCTTATTGAATTAATCTTAATGAATATTATTAAAGTAATTGAATCAATATATAATAACTTTCTAAAACAGATAACACCAAGCTTATAATGAGCTCAAAAATGAATGCTTCCAACCTTTAAATGAAGAAATTATACAAATTATCTACAATCTTATTTACAATATGGAATCAGAGGATATACTTTTCAACCCATGCTGCATGGACAGCACTATGTTAATACTACAGCCAAGTACTTACAAGAAAATTTTGGACCAAATATCACATAATTGTTAGTGCAATATCTTCAATAAAATTTTGGTAATGATGTATTCAAAGAATTATACACCACAACGAAGTCAGATATGCAGCAGGTATGTCAGGATTGAATAGTCAATTAGTATAATCCATCAAATCAAATAGCTGAAACAGAAACAAAATACATGATCATAATAAAAAATTAAAAAGTCTGTTTTAGGCATGATTATCTGTTTTGATTGTGTTGAGTTTGAGAAGTTCTTTTTAGATCCTGGATATCAACCTTTTGTCTGTACTGTCATTTGCAAATATCTTCTCCCAGTCCATGGGTTACCTCTTTATTTTGTGGACTGTTTCCTTTGCTGTGCAGAAGCTTTTGATCTTGATGAAGTCCCAAAAGTTCATTATCACTTACGTTTCCTTTGCCTTTGGAGTCGTATTTTGAAAGAAACTGCTGTGGCTGATATCGAAGAGGTTACTGCCTATGTTCTCCTCTAGCATTCTGATGGATTCCTGCCTCACGTTGAGGTCTTTTATCCATTTCGAGTTTATCTTTGTGCACGGTGTAAAAGAATGGTCGAGTTTCATTCTGCTACATATCGCTGTCCAATTTCCCCAGCACCATTTATTGAAGAAACTCTCTTTTTTTTCACTGCATATTTTTTTTCCCTGCTTTGTCAAAGATAAGCTGACTATAGAGTTGAGGGTCCATATTTGGGCTCTCTACTCTGTTCCACTGGTCTATGTGTCTGTTTTTATGCCAGTACATGCTGTCTTGATGATCACAGCTCGGTAGTAAAGCTTGAAGTCAGGTAACCTGATGTCCCCAGATGTGGTTTTTCTTATTCAACATTTCCTTAGCAATTTGGGGTCTCTTCTGATTCCATACAAATTTTAGGATTATTTTCTACAGCTCTGAAAAATACCGGTGGAATTTTGATTGGAATGGCATCAAAAACAGATTGCTCTATGGATTGCTTTCTCACATTGAGGTCCTTCATCCATTTTGAGTCTATTTTCGTGTGTGGTGTAAGGAAGTGGTCCAATTTCATTTTTCTGCATGTGGCTGTCCAATTTTCTCAGCACCATTTATTGAAGAGACTGTCTTTTTTCCATTGGACATTCTTTACTGCTTTGTTGAAGATTAGATGACCATAGAGTTGAGGGTCTATTTTTGGGCTCTCGATTCTGTGCCACTGATCTATGTGTTTGTGGAGAATGCAGGCAGCAACCTCTTCGACCTCAGCCGCAGCAACATCTTCCTAGGAACATCAGCAAAGGCAAGGGAAACAAGGGCAAAAATGAACTATTGGGATTTCATCAAAATCAAAATCTTTTGCACAGCAAAGGAAACAGTTCACAAAACCAAAAGACAACTGACAGAATGGGAGAAGATATTTGCAAACGACATATCAGATAAAGGGCTAGTGTCCAAAATCTATAAGGAACTTAGCAAACTCAACACCCAAAGAACAAACAATCCAATCAAAAAATGGGCAGAGGACAGGAACAGACATTTCTGCAAAGAAGACATCCAGATGGCCAACAGACACATGAAAAGTGTGCTCCACATCACTCGGCATCAGGGAAATACAAATCAAAACCACAATGAGAGGGGAGGAGTCAAGATGGCAGGGAAGTAGGAGGAGGCACCATTTCAACCTGTACCCTAAAGTGAGCTGATTACCTACCAAAGAACTCCGACCACCCATGAAATCAGCCCGAGATCAGAATTATACACGTCTGGATCTCTACAGGAGCAGAAGACACCAGTGGCAGGTAAAGCAGACTGGGAACATCCGACTGATATCGGAAGATAAACAAAAGGGGGAGAGAGACACCAGAGGAGACCGATCGGAAAGTAACACCCCAGCACAAGAGTGCTCTGCGTCTGGGGACCAGCATTAACTTGGAGTCTGGTTGAAAGCACTCAAAAAACAAACAGCAAAGGATCACTGGGGGTAATAGTGGGAACCTGGGCAGTTAGGGTCAGGGACCTAAGTCCCCGGACCCAGGACAGCCTCCCCTGGCGCGGAGCCAGAGAGAGTGCGGCGGAGAAATCAGGTCTCCGTCCCTGAGCGGCCAGTGCACCTGAACGCCAGCGCGCCCGAGAACAAGTGGGGTCTGGCTCCCATGAGGGGCTGGGAGCCTGGCCAGACGGCAATCCTGAAATGCGCGCGTACCACACCCTCCCTTGGGATAGGTGCTCATAGGCGCTAGCCTGGAGCTCTGGCAGCCGGAAAAACCACACATTCCCAGCCCGGGACAGCGGGAAAATCTCAGTGTGCAATCTCTGCTCCGAACCTCTCTGGCAGTCTGGAGCTGCCTAGACAGACACCGCTGCCCTGGTTTTGGGTACAACGAGGAGCTCCTGCATCCCCAGGGACAGTGACTCAGAACCGACTCTGCCAGCAGCTTTTCCAAAACAGTCTGAGGCTTCTCTCTGAGAGGGAGGTCGGGGTGCAGTTTGCTCTCCTCTAAATCTCCAAAAACCATCAAAAGGTGTCAAGGCGAGAGAAAGCAGATGAAAGAACATAAAAACCCCCAGAGAACAAAAGGCTGAAAAAAAACAGTTTCCTGAAAAAAAAAAGAGCTCACCCCCTTGAGGGGAGCGGGAGGACCTAACTCAGGGAACATCACTGTCTGAAAACCCACGTGGCAGGCCCCTCCCCCAGAAAACCAACCAGGAAGGAAGAAAAAAAAAAAAAGACTACAAGAGAACAATCACCACTACTTCATAAATACAACTTTTATTTTTAACTCTTTACCAATATTCTGGTTCTTTTTTTTTTTTATACATACAGATAATTTTTTAACCTATTTACCATAACACCGAGATGTCCAGTACATCAAATTCTTTAATAACCTTCTAACCTGAACTTTTTGATACATACACCCGTGTTTTTCTTTTTTCTATTTTTTAAATTCTTTTTTAATTTTAACTTAGTTTAGTCTAGTTTATTCTTTTTTAATTTTTATTTTCTACTATACATATACAGTTAAACTTCAAGGTAATCCCCTTTCCCCAATCAATGCTACCCCTATAGGCAAACCAGTTTCTAATCCCACTGTAACTTAGGAAAGTTGAGTCCCTTAACAAAAACATCAAGATACCTTCAGGAAGAATCAAAATAACCTTCCTCACCCACACTGAGAATCTATAACCATTCTCCCAATTTTTCCTTCTGTCAGTGTTTCTGTGAATTTGTGTCTGTCCTGATAATATATAAACCTTATACTTGGGGTTCTTTCTGATGAGGTTCTTCCCTTTTTTTTTTTTTTTTCGCTTATATATACAAATTTTTTTCTCTTGTCATATACTTTTATCACTCTTTTTGTCTGTCTGTTTTTGTTTGTATACTCCACAAATCTTACCTTGTGGCCCATTTGGGCTGAGCCTTCTCTTTTATCTTCCCTTTTTTCCCTATCTCTCTCTCTCTTTTTTTTTCCTTTTATCTTTCCCCTTTTTTTTTCTTTCTTTTTCTCTATTTCTTTTTCTTCTCGTTTTTCTCTCATTTGGGTGGGGAATCCTGATTGCACAGAAGCATTCCAGGGTGCACCTTGACTGCACCACAATCGATAAGTCCAGCTGCATCTGTTTAGTCATCTCTTACCAAAATGACTAGGAGGAGGAATACCCAACAGAAGAAAAATACAGAGGATGGACCTTCTGCAACAGAGCGAATGACTATCGATATAGACAATATGTCAGAAAAGGAATTCAGACTAACAATTATCCAGGCAATAGCTAGGTTGGAGAAAGCCATGGATGACCAAACAGAATTGATTAGGGCAGAACTGAAAGCCACCAGGGATGATGTTCACAATGTTAGGGCAGAACGGAAAGCCACCAGGGATGATGTTCAAAATGCTCTCAATGAGTTCCAATCCAATCTAAATTCTCTAAAAGCTAGGGTAACTGAGACAGAAGATAGAATTAGTGATCTGGAGGACAAACAGATAGAGAGAAAGGATCAGGAGGAAGCCTGGAACAAACAGCTCAGAAGCCACGAAAACAGATTCAGGGAAATAAACGATGCCATGAAACGTTCCAACGTCAGAATTGTTGGAATCCCTGAAGGGGAAGAAAAAGAAAGAAGTCTAGAAGATATAGTGGAAGAAGTTGTCTATGAAAATTTTCCCAATCTCACGAATGGAAACAACATTCATATACTAGAGGCAGAAAGATTTCCTCCAAAGATTTTAGATTCTCGAAAGTCCTCACGGCACCTTATCGTTAGAATGGGGAATTTTGTTTCAAGAGAGACCCTCTTAAAAGCAGCTAGGACAAAGAAGCTTCTTACATACAGAGGAAAGCCCATTAGAATAACGTCAGACCTTTCCACAGAGACCTGGAAAGCCAGGAAGGGCTGGCAAAATATATTCAGAGTACTAAATGAGAAGAACATGCAACCAAGAATACTCTATCCAGCAAGACTGACATTTAAAATGGATGGAGAGATAAAGAGTTTCCAAGACCTGCAAGGCGTAAAAGAGTATGCAAACACCAAGCTGACACTGCAGGAAATATTAAGGGGGGTCCTATAAGAGAGGAAAAATCCTAAGAATATCATTGAACAGAAATACAGAAACAATCTATAGACAGAAAGACTTCAAAGGCAACACGATGTCAATAAAAACCTATCTCTATATAATCACTCTCAATGTGAATGGCCTAAATGCGCCCATAAAACGACACAGGGTTGCAGATTGGATAAAACGACAGGACCCATCCATATGTTGTCTACAAGAAACCCATTTTGAACCTAAGGATACAACTAGACTGAAAGTGAAGGGATGGAGAAGCATCTTTCATGCCAATGGGCCTCAAAAGAAGGCCGGAGTAGCGATTCTCATATCAGATAAATTAGATTTTAAACTAAAGTCTGTAGTCAGAGATACAGAAGGACACTACATAATTCTTAAAGGGACTATCCGCCAAGACGATCTAACAATTGTGAATATCTATGCCCCCAATATGGGAGCACCCAATTACATAAGAAAACTATTAATCAAGATAAAGAGTCATATTGATACGAATACAATAATAGTAGGAGATCTTAATACGCCTCTCTCAGAAATAGACAGATCATCGAAGCAGAAAATTAATAAAGAAATAAGAGCATTGAATGAAACATTGGACCAGATGGACCTCATCGACGTATACAGAACATTCCACCCGAAAACAACAGAATACTCATTCTTCTCAAGTGCAAATGGAACCTTCTCCAGAATAGACCACATACTGGGTCACAAAGCAGGACTCAACCGATACCAAAAGACGGACATTATTCCCTGCATATTCTCCGATCACAGTGCTTTGAAACTGGAGCTCAATCACAAGGAAAAGTTCAGAAGGAACTCAAACACCTGGAAGCTAAAGACCACCTTGCTTAAGAATGCTTGGATCAACCAGGAGATCAAAGATGAACTTAAACAATTCATGGAAACCAATGAGAATGAAGACACCTCGTTCCAAACCTATGGGATACAGCAAAGGCGGTTCTAAGGGGGAAATACATAGCCATCCAAGCCTCCCTCAAAAACATTGAAAAATCCAGAATACACCAGCTGTCTCTACACCTTAAAGAACTGGAGAATCAACAACAAATCAAACCAACTCCACATGCAAGAAGGGAAATAATCAAGATTAGAGCAGAGATCAATGAGGTAGAAACGAGAGATACAGTAGAACGTATCAATGAAACTAGAAGCTGGTTTTTTGAAAGAATCAATAAGATCGATAAACCATTGGCCACACTAATCCAAAAGAAAAGGGAGAAAGCCCAAATTAATAAAATTATGAATGAAAAGGGAGAGATCACAACTAACACCAAGGAAATAGAGACAATCATCAGAAATTATTACCAACAGTTATATGCCAATAAGCTAAGCAACCTAGATGAAATGGATGCATTCCTGGAAAGCTACAAACACCCAAAATTGAACCAGGAAGAAATTGACAACCTGAATAGACCGATATCTAGTAACGAGATTGAAGCAGTGATCAAAAACCTCCCAAAAAACAAGAGCCCAGGACCTGACGGATTCCCTGGGGAATTCTACCAAACTTTCAAAGAAGAAATAACACCAATTCTCCTGAAGCTGTTCCAAAAAATTGAAGCAGAAGGAAAACTTCCCGACTCTTTTTATGAAGCCAGCATTACCCTGATCCCCAAACCAGGCAAAGACCGTACCAAAAAGGAGAATTTCTGACCAATATCACTGATGAATATGGATGCAAAGATTCTCAACAAGATCCTAGCAAACAGGATCCAGCAGCACATTAAAAGTTTATCCACCATGACCAGGTGGGATTCATCCCTGGGTTGCAAGGTTGGTTCAACATTCGCAAATAAATCAGTGAGATAGAACACATCAATAAGAGAAGAGAGAAGAACCACATGGTCCTCTCCATTGATGCAGAAAAAGCATTCGACAAAATCCAGCATCCGTTCCTGATGAAAACGCTTCAGAGTATAGGGATAGAGGGAACATTCCTGAACTTCCTAAAATCTATCTATGAAAGACCCACAGCAAATATCATCCTCAATGGGAAAAAGCTTGCAGCCTTCCCGTTGAGATCAGGAACACGACAATGATGCCCACTCTCACCACTCTTGTTCAACATAGTATTAGAAGTTCTAGCAACAGCAATCAGACAACAAAGAGAAATAAAAGGTATCCAAATTGGCAAGGAAGAAGTCAAACTCTCTCTCTTCGCAGATGACATGATTCTTTATATGGAAAACCCCAAAGACTCCACCCCCAAACTACTAGAACTCATACAGCAATTCAGTAACGTGGCAGGATACAAAGTCAATGTACAGAAATCAGTGGCTTTCTTATACACCAACAATGAAAATACAGAAAGGGAAATTAGAGAATCGATTCCATTTACTATAGCACCAAGAACCATAAGATACCTGGGAATAAACCTAACCAAAGAAGTAAAGGACCTGTACTCGAGGAACTACAGAACACTCATGAAAGAAATTGAAGAAGACACAAAAAGATGGAAGACTGTTCCATGCTCTTGGATTGGAAGAATAAACATTGTTAAAATGTCTATACTGCCTAGAGCAATCTATACTTTTAATGCCATTCCGATCAAAATTCCACCGATATTTTTCAAAGAGCTGGAGCAAATAATCCTAAAATTTGTATGGAGCCAGAAGAGACCCCGAAAAGCTAAGGAAATGTTGAAAAACAAAAACAAAACTGGCGGCATCACGTTACCCGATTTCAAGCTTTACTACAAAGCTGTGATCACCAAGACAGCGTGGTACTGGCATAAAAACAGACACATAGACCAGTGGAACAGAGTGGAGAGCCCAGATATGGACCCGCAACTCTATGGTCAAATAATCTTCGAAAAAACAGGAAAAAATATTCAATGGAAAAAAGACAGTCTCTTCAATCAATGGTGCTGGGAAAACTGGACAACGATATGTAGAAGAATGAAACTCGACCATTCTCTTACACCGTACACAAAGATAAACTCAAAATGGATAAAAGACCTCAACGTGAGACAGGAATCTCTCAGAATCCTAGAGGAGAACATAGGCAGTAACCTCTTCGATATCAGCCACAACAACTTCTTTCAAGATATGTCTCCAAAGGCCAAGGAAACAAAAGCAAAAATGAACTTTTGGGACTTCATCAAGATCAAAAGCTTCTGCACAGCAAAGGGAACAGTCAGCAAAACAAAAAGGCAACCCACGGAATGGGAGAAGATATTTGCCAATGACAGTACAGACAAAAGGTTGATATCCAGGATCTATCAAGAACTTCTCAAACTCAACACACACAAAACAGATAATCATATCAAAAAATGGGCAGAAGATATGAACAGACACTTCTCCAATGAAGACATACAAATGGCTATCAGGCACATGAAAAAATGTTCATCATCACTAGCCATCAGGGAGATTCAAATTAAAGCAACATTGAGATACCACCTAACACCAGTTAGAATGGCCAAAATTAGCAAGACAGGAAACAACGTGTGTTGGAGAGGATGTGGAGAAAGGGGAACCCTCTTACACTGTTGGTGGGAATGCAAGTTAGTGCAGCCACTTTGGAGAACAGTGTGGAGATTCCTGAAGAAACTAAAAATAGAGCTTCCCTATGACCCTGCAATTGCACTGCTGGGTATTTACCCCAAAGATATAGATGTAGTGAAAAGAAGGGCCATTTGTACCCCAATGTTTATTGCAGCAATTGGTATGGTCGCCAAACTGTGGAAAGAACCAAGATGCCCTTCAACGGATGAATGGATAAGGAAGATGTGGTCCATATACACAATGGAGTATTATGCCTCCATCAGAAAAGATGAATACCCAACTTTTGTAGCAACATGGACGGGACTGGAAGAAATTATGCTGAGCGAAATAAGTCAAGCAGAGAGAGTCAAGTATCATATGGTCTCACTTATTTGTGGAGCATAACAAAGAACATGGAGGACATGGAGAGATGGAGAGGAGAGGGAGTTGAGGGAAAGTGGAAGGGGAGATGAACCATGAGAGACTATGGACTCTGAAAAACAACTAGAGGTTTATGAAGGGGCGGCAGGGGGGTGGGGGTGGGGTGGGAGGTTGAGGAACCAGGTGGTGGGTAATAGGGAGCGCATGTACTGCATGGAGCACTGGGTGTGATGCCAAAACAATGAACACTGTTATGCTGTAAATAAACAAATAAAAATAAATATATATATAAAAAAAAACCACAATGAGATATCACCTCACACCAGTCAGAATGGCTAAAATTAACAAGTCAGGAAATGACAGATGCTGGCGAGGATGTGGAGAAAGGGGAACCCTCCTCCACTGTTGGTGAGAATGCAAGCTGGTGGAACCACTCTGGAAAACAGCATGGAGGTTCCTCAAAATGTTGAAAATAGAAGTACCCTATGACCCAGCAATTGCAGTACTGGGTATTTACCCTAAAGATACAAATGTGGTGTTCCGAAGGGGGACGTGTACCCGAAAGTTTATAGCAGCAATGTCTACAATAGCCAAACTATGGAAAGAACCTAGATGTCCATCAACAGATGAATGGGTAAAGAAGAGGTGGTATATATATACACAATGGAATATTATGCAGCCATCAAAAGAAATGAAATCTTGCCATTTGCGATGACGTGGATGGAACTAGAGGGTATGATGCTTAGTGAAATAAGTCAATCAGAGAAAGACAACTATCATATGATCTCCCTGATATGAGGACGTGGAGATGCAACATGGGGGGTTGGGTGTTAGGAGAAGAATAAATGAAACAAGATGATATTGGGAGGGAGACAAACCATAAATGACTCTTAATCTCACAAAACAAAATGGGGGTTGCTGAGGGGCGGTAGGGTTGGGAGAGGGCGATGGGGTTATGGACATTGGGGAGGGTATGTGCTATGCTGAGTGCTGTGAAGTGTGTAAACCTGGCGATTCACAGACCTGTACCCCTGGGGATAAAAATACATTATATGTTTATTAAAAGAAAAGAAAAAGGAAGGATGAATACCCAACTTTTGTAGCAACGTGGACGGGACTGGAAGTGATTATGTTGAATGAAGTAATTCAAGCAGAGAGAGTCAAGTATCATTTGGTTTCACTTATATTTGGAGCATAACAAATGACATGAAGGACATTGGGAGATGGAGAGGAGAAGGAAGTTGAGGGAAATTGGAAGGGGGGGCGAACCACGGGAGACTATGGACACTGAAAAACAACCTGAGGGTTTTAAAGAGGCGGGGGTGGGAGGTTTGGGGAACCAGGTGGTGGGTAATAGGGAGGGCATGTATTTCATGGAGCACTGGGTGTTGTGCAAAAGCAATGAATAGTGTTACACTGAAAAAATAAATAAATAAATAAATAAATAAATAAATCAGATTGCTCTAGGCAGTATAGATATTTTAACAGAAGACATGATCAGACACTTCTCTAATGAAGACATACAAATGGCTATCAGACACATGAAAAAATCTTCATCATCACTAGCCATCAAGGAGATTCAAATTACAACCACATTGAGATACCACCTTACTGAAGTTAGAATGGCCAAAATTAGCAAGACAGGAAACAATGTGTGTTGGAGAGGATGTGGAGAAAGGGGAACCCTCTTACACTGGGAATGCAAGTTGGTGCAGCCACTCTGGAGAACAGTGTGGAGATTCCTTTCTAAATTAAAAAAAAATAGAGCTTCCCTCTGACCTTGCAATTGCAGTACTGGGTATTTACTGAAAAAATACAGATGTAGTGAAAAGAAGAGCATCTGAACCCCAAAGTTTATAACAGCAATGGCCACGGTCGCCAAACTGTGGAAAGAACCAAGATGCCCTTCAACGGACGAATGGATAAGGAAGATGTGGTCCATATACACGATGGAGTATTATGCCTCCATCAGAAAGGATGAATACACAACGTCTGTATCAACATGGATGGGACTGGAAGAGATTATTCTGAGTGAAAGAAGTCAAGCAGAGAGCAATTCTCATATGGTTTCACTTATTTGTGGAGCATAACAAATAATACGGAGAACATAGGGAGTTGGAGAGGAGAAGGGAGTTGAGGCAAATTGGAAGGGGAGATGAACCATGGAGCCGAGGGACTCTGAAAAATAATCTGAGGGTTTTGAAGGGGCAAGGGTTTGGAATTTGGGGGAGCCAGGTGGTAGGTATTATGGAGGGCCTGTATTGCATGGAGTACTGGCTGTGGTGCATAAACAAGGAATTATCTTATGCTGAAAATAAATAAATAAATAAATAAATAAATAAATAAATAAATAAATGAAATCATAAGAAAATTAAAAGCTTTTGATAAAATACAATGCCTGTTCATGATGAAACTCTGTAAACTAAGAATAGAAAGTAACTTTTTAAAAAAATTTATTTATTTAATTTCAGCACAATAGTACTCATTGTTTTTGCACCACACCCAGTACTCCATGCAATACGTGCCCTCTCTATTATCCACCACCTGGTTCCCTAACCTCCCACCCTCGCCCCTTCAAACCCTCAGGTTGTTTTTCAGAGTCCATAGTCTCTCATGGTTCATCTCCCCTTCCAATTTCCCACAACTCCTTTCTCCTCTCCATCTCCCCATGTCCTCCATGTTCTTTGTTATGCTCCAGAAGTAAGTGAAACAATATGATAATTGACTCTCTCTGCTTGACTTATTTCCCTCAGCATGATCTCTTCCAGTCCTGTCCATGTTGCTACAAAAGTTGGGTATTCATCCTTTCTGACGAGGCATCATACTCCATCGTGTATATCGACCACATCCTCCTTATCCATTCATCCGTTGAAGGGCATCTTGGTTCTTTCCACAGTTTGGCGACCGTGGCCATTGCTGCAATAAACATTGGGGTACAGATGGCTCTTCCTTTCACTACATCTGTATTTTGGGGGTAAATACACAGTAGAGCAGTTGCAGGGTCATAGGGAAGATCTATTTTTAATTTCTGAGGAAACTCCACACTTTTTTTCCAGAGTGGCTGCACCAACTTGCATTCCCACCAACAGTGTAAGAGGGTTCCCCTTTCTCCACAACTTCTCCAACACACATTGTTTCCTGTCTTGCTAATTTTGGCCATTTTAACTGGTGTCAGGTGGTATCTGTGGGTCTCTCATAGATTGATTTTATGAAGTTCAGAAATGTTCCCTCTATCCCTATATTTTGAAGCGTTTTCATCAGGAACGGATGCTGGATTTTGTCAAATGCTTTTTCTGCATCAATTGAGAGGACCATGTGGCTCTTCTCTCTTCTCTTATTGATTTGTTCTATCACACTGATTGATTTGCGAATGTTGAACCAACCTTGCAACCCAGGGATGAATCCCACCTGGTCATGGTGGATAATCTTTTGAATGTGCTACTGGATCCTGTTTGCTAGGATCTGGTTGAGAATCTTAGCATCCATATTCATCAGTGATATTGGTCTGAAATTCTCCTTTTTGGTAGGTTCTTTGCCTGGTTTGGGCATCAGGATAATGCTGGCTTCATACAAAGAGCCTGGATGTTTTCCTTCTGCTTCAATTTTTTTGGAACAGCTTCAGGAGAATTGGTGTTATTTCTTCTTTGCAAGTTTGGTAGAATTCCCCAGGGAATCTGTCAAGTCCTGGGCCCTTGTTTTTTGGGAGGTTTTTGATCACTGCTTCAATCTCGTTACTAATATTGGTCTATTCAGGTTGTCAATTTCTTCCTGGTTCAATTTGGGGAGTGTTTAGTTTTCCAGGAATGCATCCATTTCATCTAGGTTGCTTAACTTATTGGTGTATAACTGTTGGTAATAATTTCTGATGATTTTTTCTATTTCCTTGGTGTTAGTTGTGATCTCTCCCTTTTCATTCATAATTTTATTAATTTAGGCTTTCTCTGTTTTCTTTTGGATTAGTGTGGCCAATGGTTTATCGATCTTATTTATTCTTTCAAAAAACCAGCTTCTAGTTTCATTGATACGTTCTCCTGTATCTCTGTTGTCTACCTCATTGATCTCTGCTCTAATCTTGATTATTTCCCATCTTGCATGTGGAATTGTTTTGATTTGTTGTTGATTCTCCAGTTCCTTAAGGTGTAGAGACAGCTGGAGTATTCTGGATTTTTCAATGTTTTTGAGGGAGGCTTGGATGGCTATGTATTTCCCCCTTAGAACCACCTTTGCTGTATCTCATAGGTTTTGGACCGAAGTGTCTTCATTCTCATTGGTTTCCATGAATTGTTTAAGTTCATCTTTGATCTCCTGGTTGATCTAAGCATTCTTAAGCAAGGTGGTCTTTAGCTTCCAGGTGTTTGAGTTCCTTCTGAACTTTTCCTTGTGATTAAACTCCAGTTTCAAAGCATTGTGTTCTGAGAATATTCAGGGAATAATGTCAGTCTTTTGGTATTGGTTGAGTCCTGCTTTGTGACCGAGTATTTGGTCTATTCTGGAGAATGTTCCATGTGCACTTGAGAAGAATGAGTATTCTTTAGTTTTAGGGTGGAATGTTCTGTATATGTCTATGACGTCCATCTGGTCCAATGTTTCATTCAATGCTCTTATTTCTTTATTGATATTCTGCTTCGATGATCTGTGTATTACTGAGAGAGGCATATTAAGGTTTCTTACTATCAATGTATTCATATCAATGTGACTCTTTATCTTGATTAATAGTTTTCTTATGTAATTGGCTGCTCCCATATTGGCGGCATAGGTATTTAAAGTTGTTAGATCATCTTGGTGGATAGTCCCTTTAAGAACAATGTAGAGTCCTTCTGTATCTCTGACTACAGCATAACAAATGACATGGAGGATATTGTGAGATGGAGAGGAGAAGGAAGTTGGGAGAAATTGGAAGTGGAGTCGAACCATGAGAGACTATGGACTCTGAGAACAACCTGGGGGTTTTGAAGGGGTGGGGGTGTGAGGTTGGGGGAACCAGGTGGTGGGTAATAGGGAGGGCACCTTTTGCATACAGCACTGGGTGTTGTGCAAAAACAATGAATACTGTTATTCTGAAAAAATAAATTAATTAATTAAAAAAATTAAAAAAATCTAATTTATCTGATATGAGAATCACTACCCTGGCCTTCTTCTGAGGCCCATTGGCATGAAAGATGCTTCCCCAGCCCTTCACTTTCTATCTGGGTGTATCCTTTGGTTCAAAATGGGTCTCTTGTAAACAACATATGGATGGGTCCTGTCTTTTTATCCAATCTGCAACCCTGTGTTTTATGGGCGTGTTTAGGCTGTTCACATTGAGAGTGATTATTGATAGATAGGTTGTGATTGACATCATATTACCTTTGAAGTCTTTCTCTCTGTAGATTGTCTCTATATTTCTGTTCAATGATATTGTTAGGATTTTTTCTCATTTATACAACCCCCTTAATATTTCCTGCAATGTTGGCTTGGTGGTTGCATAGTCTTTTAAGCCATGCCAGTCTTGGAAACTCTTTATCTCTCCATCTATTTTGAATGTCAGCCTTGCAGGATAAAGTATTCTTGGCTGCATGTTCTTCTCATTTAGTACTCTGAATATATTTTGCCAGCCCTTCCTGCTTGGCATGTCTCTGTGGACAGCTCTGATATTATTATAATTGGCTTTCCTCTGTATGTAAGGAGCTTCTTTGTCCTAGCTGCTTTTATGAGGGTCTGTCTAGAAGCATAATTCTTCATTTGAACTATTAGGTGTCGTGAGGACTCTTGAGAATCTAAGATCTTGGGGGGAAACCGCTCTGTCTCTAATACATGAACCTTGTTTCCATTCATGAGAGTGGGAAATTTTCATAGACAAGTTGTACCATTACATCTTCTAGACTTCTTTCTTTTTTCTCCCCTTCAGGGATTCCAATAATTCTGATGTTGGAATGTTTCATGGCATCATTTATTCCCCTGATTCTGTTTTCATGGCTTCTGAGCTGTTTGTTCCAGGTTTCCTCCTCATCCTTTCTCTCTATCTGTTTGTCCTCCAGACCACTAGCTCTATCTTCTGCCTCAGGTTCCCTAAATTTTAGATAATTTAGATTAGATTGGAACTCATTGAGAGCATTTTGAACATCATCCCTGGTGGCTTTCAGTTCTGCCCTAACATTGTGAACATCATCCCTGGTGGCTTTCAGTCCTGCCCTAATCAATTCTGTTTGGTCATCCATGGCTTTCTCCAACCTAGCTATTGCCTTATAATTGTTAGCCTGAACTGCTTTTCTGACATATTGACTATGTTGATAGCCATTGGCTCTGTTGCAGAAGGTCCATCCTCTGGATTTTTCTCCTGTTGGGAATTCCTCCTCCTAGCCATTTCGGTAAGAAATGACTGAACAGATGCAGCTGGATGTATCAATTGTGGTGCAGTCAAGGTGCACCCTGGAACACTCCTGTGCAATCAGGATTCCCCAACCAAATGGGAGAAAAAAGAAAAGAAAAAGAAATAGAGAAGAAAGAGAAAAAAAAAAAAAGAAAGAAAAGATAAGATAAAAACAAAAAGAGAGAAAGAGAGAGAGAGACAGGAAAAAAAGGAAGATAAAAGAGAAGGCTCAGCCCAAATGGGCCCCAATGTAAGATTTATGAAGTATAGAAACAAAAATAGACAAACAAAAAGACTGATAAATGTATATGACGAAGGAAAAAAAATTTATATGTATAAAAGCAAAAAAAAAAAAAAAAAGAACCCACGTATAATATTTATATACTATCAGGATAAACACAAATACACAGAAACACTGGCAGAAGGGAAAGATGGGAGAGTGTTTATAAATTCTCAGTGTGGGCGAGGAAGTTTATTTTGATTCTTCCTGAAGGTATCTTGATGTTTTTGTTAAGGGACTCAACTTTCCTAAGTTACAGGGGGATTAGAAACTGGTTTGCCTATAGGGGTAGCATTGATTGGGGGAAGGGGATTAGCTTGAAGTTTAACTCTATATGTATAGTAGAAAATAAAAATTAAAAAAGAATAACTAGTCTAAACTAAATTAAAATTAAAAAAATTAAAAAAATAGAAAAGCAAAAGGTAAACACGGGTGTATGTATCAAAAAGTTCAGGTTAGAAGGTTATTAAGGAATTTGATGTACTGGACATCTCAGTGTGATGGTAAATAGGTTAAAAAATTATCTCTATGTATAAAAAAAAAACCAGAATATTGATAAAGACTTAACAATAAAAGTTTTATTTATGAAGTAGTGGTGGTTGTTCTCTTGTCATCTTCTTTTTTTTTTTTCTTCATTCCTGGTTGGTTTTCTGGGTGAGGGGCCTGCCACGTGGGTTTTCAGACAATGATGTTCCCTGAGTTAGGTCCTCCCGCCCCCCTCAAGGGGGTGGGCTCTGAGGAAACCGTATTTTTTTTTTCAGGGTTTTGTTCCCTGGAGGTTTTTATGTTCTTTCATCTGTTTTCTCTCATCTTGACAGCTTTTGATGGTTTTGGAGGTTTAGAGGAGAGCAAAGTGCACCCAGTCCTCCCTCTCAGAGAGAAGCCTAAAAACTAAAAACTAAAAAATTCTGATGACCAAAAACAAAGGAGGAATAAATGAATATTCCTTGTTCATGAATAGGGAGATTTAATATTGTCATAATGTCTGTTCTTTGCAAATGGAAACATAGATTTAATGGAATCCAAATCAAAGCCCACCAAGTTATTTTGTGCAGGTTAATAAATTCATTCCAAACTTAATATGAAAGATATATGACACCAAGTAGCTAGAACCAATATTGAAGAAGAGCAAAGTTGGAGAGCTGACATATCCAAGTTTAAGACATATATTATAAAATTTCAGTACTTCGGATGGCTTGATATTGATGAAAGAATAGATGGGTTAATGGAACAGAACAGAAAGTCCAAAATAGACCCAACTAAATATATCCAACTTGTCTTTGATAGAAGAGCAAAGGCAATACAAGAGACCATAAACCATCTTTTCAACAAATGTCACAGGAGACACAGCGACATCCACATTTGAAAAGAAAAGGGAAGGGAAGGGAGGAATGGAAGGGAAAAAGGAAGGAAGGTAGGAAGGAAGGAAGGAATGATGAAGGAAGAGAAGGAGGGAGGAAGGAATGAAGGAAAGAAGGATGGAGATAAGGAAAGAAGGAGGGAGGGAAAGAATGAAGGGAGGAAGAAAGTGTGGAATGAAATAGAGATCAACACAAAAATAAACTCTGAATGTATCATATAGGTGATATAAAATGTGAAGCTATAAAATCCCTATAAGACAACATATGGAATCATATTAATAATCTTAGGTATAGGGATAGATTAGAAACTCCAACAAAGACATAATCCACAAAAGAAGTAATCAATAACTAAAATTCAATATAGGAAAACTTCTGCTGTTTGAGAGAAAATATTAAAAAACAATGAGAAGACATGAGTTGGAAAAAAATTGTAAAAGATATATTTAAAAAAGGAGTAGTACCCAATATTCAAAGAAACCATAAAAAGGGAACAACTCAATTTAAAAATGTCCACAGATCTATAGAGATGCCTATCCTAAAAAGATATAAAGATGGTAAATTTGTCTATGAAAAGATGCTGCAGATTATAGGTCATCAGGAACATGCATATTAAAACAACAAAGTACTAGTACTACAGTGTTATTAGAATGGCTTTATTTTTTTAAAGAGTTTTATTTATTTATTTATTTGTCAGAGAGAGATCACAAGTAGACAGAGAGGCAGGCAGAGAGAGAGAGAGAGAGGGAAGCAGGCTCCCTGCTGAGCAGAGAACCCGATGCGGGACTCGATCCCAGGACCCTGAGATCATGACTTGAGCCGAAGGCAGCGGCTTAACCCACTGAGCCACCCAGGTGCCCCTAGAATGGCTTTAAAAGCACAACACTGACAACACCAAAACTGACAAAGAGGTGCTATACAAATTCCATTCATTGCATGTGAAATATAAAATGGTCCAGCCACTTTTCAAGTAGTTTAGGAGTTTCCTTTTTTTTTTTTTTAAACTAAACATACACTTATAATATGACCTGGCAGCAGTCCTCCTTTGTTTATATGCAAATACGTTGAAAATTTATGTCTAAATCGTATTGCTTATAATTGCCAAAGTTACAGGATTCAACTAAGGTATCCTTTCATAGTTGAATAAATACATAAACTTAGGTACATTTGGACAATGGAATATAATTCAGTGTTAAGAAGAAATAAGCTGTGAAGGTATGACAAGACATGAAAGAATTTAAAATGTATGCTCCCCAATGAAAAAAACGTCATTCTAAAAAGTTCTAGAAAAAGCAAAACTATGGAGACCAAAAAGAGCAGTAACTTCTAGAGAGTAAGTATGTAATACAAAGAAGGGAAAAATAGCAGAGCCCGGAGGATTTGGGATGCAGTGAAACTATTCTGTATGATACTAAAATGGTGGGTGCATGATGTACATTTGTCAAGACTTACAGAATGCATACCACTAAAAAATGAACTGTAATTAAAATTATGGCCTGGGAATGATAATGATGTGTCAGTATCTCTATTGTACCTCTATTGTAGCAAATGTACTACAGTGGTACAGGATGAAAACAGTGGGGAGGTTATATGTGTGTGTTAATAGGTAGTGTGTGGGAATTCTGTTCTTGGTATTCAATTTGGTCATAAACCTAAAACTGCTCTATAGATAAAATCTATTTATTTTAAAAATATGAATATGGGGGCACCTGGGTGGCTCAGTGGGTTAAGCCGCTGCCTTTGGCTCGGGTCATGATCTCAGGGTCCTGGGATCGAGTCCCGCATCGGGCTCTCTGCTCAGCGGGGAGTCTGCTTCCCTCTCTCTCTCTCTGCCTGCCTCTCCATCTACTTGTGATCTCTCTCTGTCAAATAAATAAATAAAATCTTAAAAAAAAATATATGAATATGACCTGTGGCTCATGCAAAGATTAAAAAAAAAATACCTGTAATTCTAAAATATCTTACTTGACTCACTTACATATTCTCCTTATCTTACTTTAATCAGGTACCTGATTTCTCTTTCAGTAGCTCTGACTATTGTTGATACAATGCCCTGCTTTGCTTTGGATGGTCAGTGGATTTTAAACTCTTTCCTAGATGCTACCCTTTGCTCAGTGATTAGATTATGATAATGAAAGGTCTGATAGGATTTTGCATCTTACTTGGTGGTAGTGTGCTTTTGGCTGCCCACATAACCCTGGGACTTTGACTGGTTAAAGGGTTTGCATTCATCTGGGAGGATTTATGAATTTCAATATATTGCTATGTTGCAATATTTATAGCCATCAATGCCTTACTAGCATGAAATGTAATGCATCTCCTTAAAATGACATCTTAACCTATAACTCTGAGATTTGGGCCAACTGGGAGAATGACGATTTTCTTGGCCAGTGTTTCTTCTCTTTTAACTTTTTTGCAAAGTATTTAAAAAGTTACTGGTGTATTGTTTTCTACCCTGAAAACTTAAGTCTGCTAACAATTAAATTAAAAATTAAGTAAAACAATGTGCCGACATGAAGGGGGGATATCTTGGAAAAAATGCCTATGGTTTAAGGAGAAACGCTTTGCCCCAAAGAGTTTCATTTTGATAATGTGCCTTTATTCCCTCACAAAACAGAATTAGTTTTCACATTCAGGATAATTTTCCCAGTGTTCACACGCTGCAGATATGAGACATTGTGAAAATTATCCTATGTGAAACAAAGGACTTAAGAGTTGAACATTCTGAAGTAAACCAGGTCTTCTCAAAAGCACAAAAGCAACTCTTCAGCAATCCTTGTAACCATTCTCTATGGGGCCCAGAACCCCTTTGGCTTGGACATTTTATGTTGTGGTATTACGGCCCCATGAGGCCTAAAAAGCCAGGTTCCAGATTCAAGAAAGTCCAGAGCAGTGCTCTGTTCTCATTCCCTGCTCCCATGTTTTGCTGTGCAAATTGATTTAATGCTGAGTTCTCACCTTCCATCTTTTCCTCCACATGTAAGTGAAATCTATGGTATTTGTCAACTATATTTCCAGTGAGTTCACGCGAGACTTTGTAGTACAATAAGTATGGTTACACATAAGTGCACACATGAATTTGCCAGAAAACCATAGGGAGTTCCTGTCGCCCCTCAAAAAAACACGGCCTGTTTTTTTTTCAGATCTTTCAGATCTGACATGCGTTATGTTCCTGGGTGGCATAGTCAGTTAAGCTTCCAGCTGCTGATGTCAGCTCAGGTCATGATCTCAGGGTCCTGAGATTGAGCCCTGCATCTGGCCCTGCCTTGAGCATGCAGTCTGCTTGAGATTCTCTCTCTCTCTCTTCCCCTGTTCCTCTGTCCCTCCCCCCACCCCTGCCCCTTTATTTCCCTGTCCAAAATCAAAACAAACAAATAAATAGATATGACATGCAACCATTTGAAATTTAGGAAGTCAACAGGCCTGCATGAAGATTACTTCTAGAAGTGTATGAGCATGATTTTTTTTGGTTTTGTTTTTGTTTTTGTTTTTGTTTTTTTTTAACCAAAGAAATAGTTCTTTCATACATGCAAAGCAGTAACTTCTCTAATTGAGGTATCCTTTTTTAGATCACTTAGTTGCTTTTTCACACTAAGGGGACATCTTTTAGATAATCCTTTTAGAGTTTACTCCAGATTTTTGTTCTTAGCAAATTACAATTGACCCCTGCACAACATCGATTTGAATTGCACAGGCTCAATTATATGCAGGCTTTTCCACAATCCAGTACTGTAAACTGTATTTTCTCTTCCTTTTGATTTTCTTAATAACACTTCCCTCCAGCCTATTCTATTAACAAATTTGTATCAGACACATACATACTAACTATGTGTTAATTGGCTATGTTCTTGGTAAGTCTTTCAATCATCAGCAGGTTATTGGCAGTTACATTTTGGGGAAGTCAAAAGTTATATGTGGACTTTGAAATGTGAGGCAGTTCAGCCTCCTTAGACATCACATTTTAAAGGGTCAATTATATATATCACATATATAATATATATATTGTAATTTAACATTTTAGTAAAGCAGTTAATACTAGCCCTGAAACCAGAAAAATCATTAATTTGTCCCAGGAAAACATGTTCTATTCTTAGATAGTTATTTTTCACTGATTTTCAAATCACATATTACTATGCAGTAATTATCAAGATTCATTGTATGATCATATTATATTAGAAAGGCCACATTACATCAGAAAGGAAGTAAGTGCTTGTCTCTAGCAGGAATGTATGTGAAGAACCATCTTTGCCATCTTCTGTAGTTCATGGCTTATAAATGCTTAATAAGTGAGGCTTATTAATTATTAAATTAATTATTAAATTTATTTTTAAATAAATTGTTAAATGTATTTAAATTATTAATAAGATCAGTGTTGTTTATTGAATCCAAAAGAATGTTTCTATTTAATTAAACTAAAAATTATTGTCATTATAATTGTATCAATATGCATATAATGTCCATATAATTCTGACATTAAAAAACTTGAAATGGGGTGCCTGGGTGGCTCAGTGGGTTAAAGCCTCTGCCTTTGTCTCAGGTCATGATCTCACAAGTCCCGCATTGGGCTCTCTGCTCAGTGGGGAGCCTGCTTCCCTACCAATCTCTCTGCTTGCCTCTCTGCCTGCTTGTGATCTCTGTCTGTCAAATAAATAAAACTTGAAAGGCCTTTGTATTCCTGGCATATTATTTTCTTTATGGAAATGACCCATTTTGGTTCTGTACGTTAATTCAAAAAATGAAATTATTTTGCATATTTAAAAAAAAGTATTACTAACAGTTAAGATTTATTTTCAATGTTTCTACTCGGTTATTTTTACATTTCACCCACAATCTACAAAAAATGTTTACATTCTTTTCAGCATTTCAGTTTGAAAAACAGTGCAATTCAATTTGACCCTTGATAATTGTTCTTATAGTACTTTGTTCTAATAATAAATTGTAAATGTGTGGTTTGTGAGTATGTGGTGTTTAGTCATCATTTCATCCTAAGGTATTTATTTGCATAGACACATACTAATGGTACATGAGTATTTTTTTTCAATTATTTGACTTAAGCTTTAACTTGAAGGTATCTTAGAGATGCTTCATGCTGACCAATAAGGGAATACATGTGTTCCAACATCTTAGACTTTAGAATTTTCTATATCTTTCTCTGCTTTTTATTTACTTTTTGTATTGAAGTACATGCCAAGTTATCTTAATTTTGGGTGTACGACATTGTGATTCAACATTTCTATACATTACAAACCAATCACCATTGGAGTAGTTACTATCAATCACCATATAATAATAGTCATTGCAATATCACTGTCCATATTTCCTGCATTATGCTTAACACCCCTGTGGTTTATTTTATAACCAGAAGTTTGTAACTCTTAGTCTCTTTCACCTAAGCCTTTCATCTTTCACCTTTGCCCATTCATTCACCTGCCTCCCTTCTCAGAAACAAGTTTATTCCCTGTGTTTATGAGTCTGTTTTATGTTGTTTGATTATGTCTTTTGTTTTTTTAGGTTCCACGTGTAAGTGAAATCCATGGTATTTGTCTATCTCTCACTTATTTCACTTAGCATAATATCCTCTTGGTCAGTCTCCATCAAAAATGACAAGATGGGGGGGAGCAAGATGGCGGGGAAGTAGGAGGAGGCACCATTTCAACCTGTACCCTAAAGTGAGCTGATTACCTACCAAAGAACTCCGACCACCCATGAAATCAGCCTGAGATCAGAATTATACACGTCTGGATCTCTACTGGAGCAGAAGACGCCAGTGGCAGGTAAAGCAGACTGGGAACATCCGACTGATATCGGAAGATAAACAAAAGGGGGAGGGAGCCACCAGAGGTGACCGATTGGAAAGTAACACCCCAACACGAGAGTACTCTGCATCTGGGGACCAGCATTAACTTGGAGTCTGGTTGAAAGCACTCAAAAAACAAACAGCAAAGGATTGCGGTGGGGGGGGTAATAGTGGGAACCTGGGCAGTTAGGGTCAGGGACCTAAGTCCCCGGACCCAGGACAGCCTCCCCTGGCGCGGAGCCAGAGAGAGTGCGGCGGAGAAATCAGGTCTCGGTACCTGAGCCGCGAGTGCACCTGAATGCCAGCGCGCCTGAGAACGAGTGGGGTCTGGCTTCCATGAGGGGCTGGGAGCCTGGCCTGACGGCAATCCTGAAATGCGCGCGTCCCACACCCTCCCTTGGGATAGGTGCTCATAGGCGCTAGCCTGGAGCTCTGGCAGCAGGAAAAACCAGACATTCCCAGCCCGGGACAGCGGGAAAATCTCAGTGCACGATCTCTGCTCCGAACCTCTCTGGCGGTCTGGAGCTGCCTAGACAGCCACAGCTGCCCTGGTTTTGGGCACAACGAGGAGCTCCTGCATCCCCAGGGACAGTGACCCAGAACCAACTCTGCCAGCAGCTTTTGCAAAAACAGTCTGAGGCTTCTCTCTGAGAGGGAGGTTGGGGTGCTGTTTGCTCTCCTCTAAACCTCCAAAAACCATCAAAAGCTGTCAAGGCGAGAGAAAGCAGATGAAAGAACATAAAAACCCCCAGAGAACAAAAGACTGAAAAAAAAAAAAACAAAAAACAGTTTCCTGAAAAAAAAAGAGCTCACCCCCTTGAGGGGAGTGGGAGGACCTAACTCAGGGAACATCATTGTCTGAAAACCCACGTGGCAGGCCCCTCCCCCAGAAAACCAACCAGGAAGGAAGGAAAAAAAAAAAAAAGACTACAAGAGAACAACCACCACTACTTCATAAATACAACTTTTATTTTTAACCCTTTACCAATATTCTGGTTCTTTTTTTTTATACATACAGATAATTTTTTAACCTATTTACCATCACACTGAGATGTCCAGTACATCAAATTCTTTAATAACCTTCTAACCTGAACTTTTTGATACATACACCCGTGTTTTTCTTTTGTTTTTCTATTTTTTTAATTTTAACTTAGTTTAGTCTAGTTTATTCTTTTTTTAATTTTTATTTTCTACTATACATATAGAGTTAAACTTCAAGGTAACCCCCTTTCCCCAATCAATGCTACCCCTATAGGCAAACCAGTTTCTAATCCCCCTGTAACTTAGGAAAGTTGAGTCCCTTAACAAAAACATCAAGATACCTTCAGGAAGAATCAAAATAACCTTCCTCACCCACACTGAGAATCTATAACCATTCTCCCAATTTTTCCTTCTGTCAGTGTTTCTGTGAATTTGTGTCTGTCCTGACAATATATAAATCTTATACTTGGGGTTCTTTCTGAGGAGGTTTTTCCCTTTTTTTGGCTTATATATACATATTTTTTTCTCTTGTCATATACTTTTATCACTCTTTTTGTCTGTCTGTTTTTGTTTGTATACTCCACAAATCTTACCTTGTGGCCCATTTGGGCTGAGCCTTCTCTTGTATCTTCCCTTTTTTTCCTATCTCTCTCTCTCTCTTTTTTTTTTCTTCCTTTTTTCTTTCCCCTCTTTTTTTCTTTCTTCTTCTCTATTTCTTTTTCTTTTCTTTATTCTCTCATTTGGGTGGGGAATCCTGATTGCACAGAAGCGTTCCAGGGTGCACATTGACTGCACCACAATCGATAAGTCCAGCTGCATCTGATTAGTCATCTCTTACCAAAATGACTAGGAGGAGGAATACCCAACAGAAGAAAAATACAGAGGATGGGCCTTCTGCAACAGAACTAATGGCTATCGACATAGACAATATGTCAGAAAAGGAATTCAGACTAACAATTATCCAGGCAATAGCTAGGTTGGAGAAAGCCATGGATGACCAAACAGAATTGATTAGGGCAGAACTGAAAGCCACCAGGGATGATGTTCACAATGTTAGGGCAGAACTGAAAGCCACCAGGGATGATGTTCAAAATGCTCTCAATGAGTTCCAATCCAATCTAAATTCTCTAAAAGCTAGGGTAACTGAGACAGAAGATAGAATTAGTGATCTGGAGGACAAACAGATAGAGAGAAAGGATCAGGAGGAAGCCTGGAACAAACAGCTCAGAAGCCACGAAAACAGATTCAGGGAAATAAACGATGCCATGAAACGTTCCAACGTCAGAATTGTTGGAATCCCTGAAGGGGAAGAAAAAGAAAGAAGTCTAGAAGATATAGTGGAAGAAGTTGTCTATGAAAATTTTCCCAATCTCACGAATGGAAACAACGTTCATGTACTAGAGGCAGAAAGATCTCCTCCCAAGATTTTAGATTCTCGAAAGTCCTCACGGCACCTTATAGTTAAAATGGGGAATTATGTTTCAAGAGAGACCCTCTTAAAAGCAGCTAGGACAAAGAAGCTTCTTACATACAGAGGAAAGCCCATTAGAATAACGTCAGACCTTTCCACAGAGACCTGGAAAGCCAGGAAGGGCTGGCAAAATATATTCAGAGTACTAAATGAGAAGAACATGCAACCAAGAATACTCTATCCAGCAAGACTGACATTTAAAATGGATGGAGAGATAAAGAGTTTCCAAGACCAGCAAGGCTTAAAAGACTATGCAACCACCAAGCCGACACTGCAGGAAATATTAAGGGGGGTCCTATAAAAGAGAAAAAATCCTAAGAATATCATTGAACAGAAATATAGAAACAATCTATAGAGAGAAAGACTTCAAAGGCAACACGATGTCAATAAAAACCTATCTCTCAATAATCACTCTCAATGTGAATGGCCTAAATGCGCCCATAAAATGACACAGGGTTGCAGATTGGATAAAACGACAGGACCCATCCATATGTTGTCTACAAGAGACCCATTTTGAACCTAAGGATACACCCAGACTGAAAGTGAAGGGATGGAGAAGCATCTTCCATGCCAATGGGCCTCAAAAGAAGGCCGGAGTAGCAATTCTCATATCAGATAAATTAGATTTTAAACTAAGGACTGTAGTCAGAGATACAGAAGGACACTACATAATTCTTAAAGGGACTATCCGCCAAGACGATCTAACAATTGTGAATATCTATGCCCCCAATATGGGAGCACCCAATTACGTAAGAAAACTATTAATCAAGATAAAGAGCCATATTGATACGAATACAATAATAGTAGGAGATCTTAATACGCCTCTCTCAGAAATAGACAGATCATCGAAGCAGAAAATTAATAAAGAAATAAGAGCATTGAATGAAACATTGGACCAGATGGACCTCATAGACATATACAGAACATTCCACCCTAAAACAACAGAATACTCATTCTTCTCAAGTGCACATGGAACCTTCTCCAGAATAGACCACATACTGGGTCACAAAGCAGGACTCAACCGATACCAAAAGACTGACATTATTCCCTGCATATTCTCAGATCACAATGCTTTGAAACTGGAGCTCAATCACAAGGAAAAGTTCAGAAGGAACTCAAACACCTGGAAGCTAAAGACCACCTTGCTTAAGAATGCTTGGATCAACCAGGAGATCAAAGATGAACTTAAACAATTCATGGAAACCAATGAGAATGAAGACACCTCGGTCCAAAACCTATGGGATACAGCAAAGGCGGTTCTAAGGGGGAAATACATAGCCATCCAAGCCTCCCTCAAAAACATTGAAAAATCCAGAATACACCAGCTGTCTCTACACCTTAAAGAACTGGAGAATCAACAACAAATCAAACCAACTCCACATGCAAGAAGGGAAATAATCAAGATTAGAGCAGAGATCAATGAGGTAGAAACGAGAGATACAGTAGAACGTATCAATGAAACTAGAAGCTGGTTTTTTGAAAGAATCAATAAGATCGATAAACCATTGGCCACACTAATCCAAAAGAAAACAGAGAAAGCCCAAATTAATAAAATTATGAATGAAAAGGGAGAGATCACAACTAACACCAAGGAAATAGAAACAATCATCAGAAATTATTACCAAGAGTTATATGCCAATAAACTAAGCAACCTAGATGAAATGGATGCATTCCTGGAAAGCTACAAACTCCCAAAATTGAACCAGGAAGAAATTGACAACCTGAATAGACCGATATCTAGTAATGAGTTGAAGCAGTGATCAAAAACCTCCCAAAAAACAAGAGCCCAGGACCTGACGGATTCCCTGGGGAATTCTACCAAACTTTCAAAGAAGAAATAACACCAATTCTCCTGAAGCTGTTCCAAAAAATTGAAGCAGAACGACAACTTCCAGACTCTTTTTATGAAGCCAGCATTACCCTGATCCCCAAACCAGGCAAAGACCCTACCAAAAAGGAGAATTTCAGACCAATATCACTGATGAATATGGATGCAAAGATTCTCAACAAGATCCTAGCAAACAGGATCCAGCAGCACATTCAAAAGATTATCCACCATGACCAGGTGGGATTCATCCCTGGGTTGCAAGGTTGGTTCAACATTCGCAAATCAATCAGTGTGATAGAACAAATCAATAAGAGACGAGAGAAGAACCACATGGTCCTCTCAATTGATGCAGAAAAAGCATTTGACAAAATCCAGCATCCGTTCCTGATGAAAACGCTTCAAAGTATAGGGATAGAGGGAACATTCCTGAACTTCATAAAATCTATCTATGAAAGACCCACAGCAAATATCATCCTCAATGGGAAAAAGCTTGCAGCCTTCCCGTTGAGATCAGGAACACGACAAGGATGCCCACTCTCACCACTCTTGTTCAACATAGTATTAGAAGTTCTAGCAACGGCAATCAGACAACAAAGAGAAATCAAAGGTATCCAAATTGGCAAGGAAGAAGTCAAACTCTCTCTCTTCGCAGATGACATGATTCTTTATATGGAAAACCCCAAAGACTCCACCCCCAAACTACTAGAACTCATACAGCAATTCAGTAACGTGGCAGGAGACAAAGTCAATGTACAGAAATCAGTGGCTTTCTTATACACCAACAATGAAAATACAGAAAGGGAAATTAGAGAATCGATTCCATTTACTATAGCACCAAGAACCATAAGATACCTGGGCATAAACCTAACCAAAGAAGTAAAGGACCTGTGCTCGAGGAACTACAGAACACTCATGAAAGAAATTGAAGAAGACACAAAAAGATGGAAGACTGTTCCATGCTCTTGGATTGGAAGAATAAACACTGTTAAAATGTCTATACTGCCTAGAGCAATCTATACTTTTAATGCCATTCCGATCAAAATTCCACCGATATTTTTCAAAGAGCTGGAGCAAATAATCCTAAAATTTGTATGGAGCCAGAAGAGACCCCAAATTGCCAAGGAAATGTTGAAAAACAAAAACAAAACTGGCAGCATCACGTTACCCGATTTCAAGCTTTACTACAAAGCTGTGATCACCAAGACAGCGTGGTACTGGCATAAAAACAGACACATAGACCAGTGGAACAGAGTGGAGAGCCCAGATATGGACCCTCAACTCTATGGTCAAATAATCTTCGACAAAACAGGAAAAAATATACAGTGGAAAAAAGACAGTCTCTTCAATAAATGGTGCTGGGAAAACTGGACAGCGATATGTAGAAGAATGAAACTCGACCATTCTCTTACACCGTTCACAAAGATAAACTCGAAATGGATAAAAGACCTCAACGTGAGACAGGAATCTCTCAGAATCCTAGAGGAGATCATAGGCAGTAACCTCTTCGATATCAGCCACAGCAACTTCTTTCAAGATAAGTCTCCAAAGGCCAAGGAAACAAAAGCAAAAATGAACTTTTGGGACTTCATCAAGATCAAAAGCTTCTGCACAGCAAAGGAAACAGTCAACAAAACAAAGAGGCAACCCACGGAATGGGAGAAGATATTTGCAAATGACAGTACAGACAAAAGGTTGATATCCAGGATCTACAAAGAACTTCTCAAACTCAACACACACAAAACAGATAATCATATCAAAAAATGGGCAGAAGATATGAATAGACACTTCTCCAACGAAGACATAGAAATGGCTATCAGACACATGAAAAAATGTTCATCATCACTAGCCATCAGGGAGATTCAAATTAAAACAACATTGAGATACCACCTGACACCAGTTAGAATGGCCAAAATTAGCAAGACAGGAAACAACGTGTGCTGGAGAGGATGTGGAGAAAGGGGAACCCTCTTACACTGTTGGTGGGAATGCAAGTTAGTGCAGCCACTTTGGAGAACAGTGTGGAGATTCCTGAAGAAATTAAAAATAGAGCTTCCCTATGACCCTGCAATTGCACTGCTGGGTATTTACCCCAAAGATACAGATGTAGTGAAAAGAAGGGCCATTTGTACCCCAATGTTTATTGCAGCAATGGCTACGGTCGCCAAAATGTGGAAAGAACCAAGATGCCCTTCAACGGATGAATGGATAAGGAAGATGTGGTCCATATACACAATGGAGTATTATGCCTCCATCAGAAAGGACGAATACCCAACTTTTGTAGCAACATGGACAGGACTGGAAGAAATTATGCTGAGCGAAATAAGTCAAGCAGAGAGAATCAAGTATCATATGGTCTCACTTATTTGTGGAGCATAACAAATAACATGGAGGACATGGGGAGATGGAGAGGAGAGGGAGTTGAGGGAAACTGGAAGGGGAGATGAACCATGAGAGACTATGGACTCTGAAAAACAACCAGAGGGTTATGAAGGGGCGGCGGGAGGGGGTGGGGTGGGGTGGGAGGTTGAGGAACCAGGTGGTGGGTAATAGGGAGGGCACGTACTGCATGGAGCACTGGGTGTGATGCCAAAACAATGAACACTGTTATGCTGTAAATAAGCAAATAAAAATAAATAAATTAATTAAAAAAAAAGAAATTAAAAAAAAATGACAAGATGTAGGTTTTTTTTTTAATTGCTTAGGATTATTTCATTGAGTATTATTTCATATATATAATATATAATATATATAATTAATGGAATATGTATATATTCCATTAATTTAGCAGGGGATATAGACATATATTGGCTATTGTAAATAATGCTGCAATCAGCACGCAGGTGCATATGCATGTATCTTTTCATATTGGTGGTTTTGTTTTCTTAGAATATACACCCAAAAGTGGAATACTAGATTATATTGTAATTCTGTTTCTATTTTCAATTTTCCAAGGACACTACACAGTGTTTTCCACAGTGGATGCATGAATTCTTGTTCTCAAAACCAGTGTACAAATTCTCACTTTCCTCACATCTTTGACAGCATCCACAACTTCGTGGTGGTTTGATTTTTTTAATACTAGCATTCTGACTGAGGTAAAGTGATATTTCACTTTATTTTGCTGTTGTTTACCCAAGTGTAACTTAGATTCAGTGTTGTGGTAGTTTTAGGTGTACAATAAAATTGTTCAACAATTCTATACACTAGACAATGGTCATCATAATAAGTGTTCTCTTTTCTAAAGATTTATTTATTTGTTTGCTTGCTTGTTTGTTTATTTGAGAGAGAGAGAGAGAGAGAGAGAGAGAGAGAGAATCTCAAGCAGGCTCCCTGATGGGCCTGGACCCTGACATGGTGCAACCCTGAGATCATGACCTGAGCTGAAATCAAGAGTTGGCAACCTACCTGACTGAGCCCCTCAGGCACTCACACCTTTCCATTTTTAAACATAACATGTTTGACTTCATCTGTACAGTCAGTTATAGAATAATCATCCTTGTATTTCAATAAAGCTTTATCCAACAGATATAATAGTCCATGCCTTGTCTCCTACGAAGGTTAACTTTTGCATGTGAAGCATAATTTCAAAATGCTATTTCAAAAATATCACTAACTTATTTCTGACTTTTAAGGCTATTTTGTCTCAAGATGCATGGGTGGCTCAGTGGGTTAAGCATCACGCTCTTGATTTCAGCTTAGAACTTGATCTCAGGGTCATGAATTCAAGCCCTGCTTAGGACTCCTCAAGGGACCTAATTTTAAATAAACAAATAAATAGTCCATTTTGTCTCATAGCAGATATTGCTACCCCAATTTCCTTTTTGTCTCTATTTGCATGAAATGCTTTTTTCAATCCTTTCATTTTCAGACTATATGTGTCTTAGGTCTGAAGTCAGTCTGTTGTAGATAGCATATAGATGGCCTTATTTTCTTTGAATCCATTCAGTCACCTTATATATTTTTACTAAAAAACTCACATTTAAAATAGTTGATATTATATATATTTATTGCCATATTGCTTATTGTATTCTGCCTTTTTAAAAAAAATTCTGCTGAATCTTTACTTTTTCTTGCTCTCTTCCGTCATGATTTGATGACTTTTTAAAATTATGTTTGGAGTCATTTTTCCTTTATTTATTTTGTGTGTGTGTGTGTGTGTGTGTGTGTGTGTGTGTGTGTGTGTGTGTGATTAGCAAAGGGAACATGTAGTGTACCTGTATGTATAGAAACCTACTTGAGGTTGATGGTCACCTAAGTTAAAATACATCTTAAAAGCATTATAATCTTACTCCCTCTTCCACATTTTATTTTTTTTATATTCAATGTTATATTTTTCTTTTATTTTGTTTAACGACCCCTTAAAAAAGATTTTATTTATTTCATTTTTATTAATTTGTGTGTGTGAGAGAGAGAGCACATAAGCTGGCAGAGGGAGAAGCAGGCTCTCAGCTGAGCAAGGATTCTGATGCAGTACTTGATCCCAGAACCTTGGGATCATGACTTGGGCCAATGGCAGTACTTAACTACTGGGCCACCCAGGTGTTCCTACTCTGAGTAACACTTCATTAATATTTGTAGACTATAATTTACAATATCAATGCTTTAACCTTTATACCACAGTTCAAAGTAGCTGATACAGTACCTTTACTATGTATTTGTTTTTAGTGTGATATTTTTTTCTTTCAATGTTTTCTTATTTATGTGATCTTCTTGTTCCATGTAAAGAAGTCCTTTCAACTTTTCTTTTAATATCAGCATATTGATGATGAATTCTTAATTTTTATTCATCTGCCGAACATATCTCTTTCTTTGTCAATTCTGATCACCTTTGTGGGTAGAGTGGTTGTAGGCTTTATGTGTTAACACTTTGAATGTATCATGATGCCCTTTTCTGTGCTGGAAAATCAGCTGATAGCCTTAATCAATTTCCCTTGTATATAAGTAGTCATTTTTTTCTTTTGATTTTTTAAATTTATATTTAATCTTTACCTCCTTAATTATTATGTGTCCTCATGTGGACTCTTTCAGATCATCTTGTTGAGGGTTTGCTGTGTTTCCTCAGCCTGGTTATCTCTTTCATTCCCCACATTGTGGAAATTTTCAGCACTTATTTCTTCATTTTCAGCACTTCATTTCACTCATTAAACGTTCTTGTCCTCTCTTCCTCTTCTCCTTCTGGACTCCTTGTAACATGAATGTTATTATGCTTGATGCTGTCCCAAATGTCCTCATTCTAAAATTTGTTCTTCTTCCTGCTCCTCAACTGGAATGTTTTCCACTCCATTCCCTGTCTCCCAGATCACTAACCCATTCTAATGTACTCTTTATTTATTCCTTCTAGCATATTGCTTATTTCAGCTATTGAATTCTTCAGTTCTGTTTGCTATTTTTTCTTTCTTTTTTTAAAGAGATTTTATTTATTTGAGACATAGAGTGAGCAAGCAAGAGAGAACACAAGTTTAGAAAGGGACAGAAGTAGAGGTAGAAGCAGACTCCCTATTGATCAGGGATCCCAAAGGCAGGGCTCAATCCCAGGCCCCTGGAATCACGACCTGAGCCAAAGGCAGATGATTAACTGACTGAGCAACCCAGGTGCGCTAGTATGTTTTTATTTCTAGGCACATTTAATTTAATATCAAGAATGCAATGGAAAAAAGGACCAAATACAATGAAGGAAACACATCAACACCAATGACAATGCTTTTTCAGCATATGCCTGTAACAAAATGTGGATTCAATTTCACTACTGAAAAAAAAAATGAAAAAAACAGTGAGTCTCATCACAGCCAATATCTTTATACAATCTATACTGACATGAATGTTTATAGTGTTTCCAAAAGTTTCAACCTGAGGTTTGATACCACACCTTTATGTCTGTACAGTCCTCTGTACGATTACCCATAGCATTAGCAATCATTCAAAGATAAAACCATTGATTGAAACTATATTGATTTAAGGCTCGATCTAGTATCGAGTATTGGCTAAGTATGAGTATTGGCTAAATATATGAACTATTTGTGCTGATATCTATCATTTGATTCTCTCATGACTACTAAATTGTTCTCAGCAAATAAACTCTTAAACGACAAAATTTTTGTTGTTTGAGCTTTGACCCAGAAGTTCAACAAGAATCATGAAGCCCATAGTCTTGATATAGCAAAACTGATATACAATGTCCTTACGTCACTATAGGCAAGGTTAGGAGTGATGCATATTCCAAGTTTCCATTTTAAAGGAATTTTACATATTCAATTCAGGAGTTCAAATCTCTAGGTTTTTGTTACTCCAAAAAGAGTGTGCCTCAGACTTAAGACTTCTGTTTCTCTATTTTTTTTTTTTTTTCAAACAGAAACATTTCTTAAGTGTCTACTTGTTCTAGAAGGGGAATTATTCAGAGGTGGCCACTTTGGAATAGTCCCACACAATCAAGCCTCTATCAGGTATAAACTCCCAGGCACTCAGTTCATTTGGGGCTTTTTCCCATTTGTCTTTAGCCTGATTCAGGTCACCTTTCATTTTTAGGAAAAATAAGTTGATAGCTGGGCCTACCATTGTTGATCTCATTTGGGCAATGCTGGGCTATTGGACTCGCTTGAGGTACTGGATTTGAGTAGGACACACTTACATCTCTTGCTCCTTTGTTGCTGCCTAGTATTGTTGATGCTTTAGTTTTTCTTCAGACTCCCTTAACCTTGTTATATCATAAGCAATCATATCTGCATCCTTGCTATCTGAAGCTTGGACATATGATTCATCTCATTTCCATCTTAGAATTAACTCATCTCAGAGTCAAGATGGGGGGAAGTAGGAGGAGGCACCATTTCAACCTGTAACCTAAAGTGAGCTGATTACCTACCAAAGAACTCCAACCACCCATGAAATCAGCCTGAGATCAGAATTATACACGTCTGGATCTCTACAGGAGCAGAAGACGCCAGTGGCAGGTAAAGCAGACTGGGAGCATCGGACTGATATCGGAAGATAAACAAAAGGGGAGCCACCAGAGCTGACCGATTGGAAAGTAATACCCCAATATGAGAGTGCCCTGCATCTGGGGACCAGCATTAACTTGGAGTCTGTTTGAAAGTGCTCAAAAAACAAAGAGCAAATGATTTTGGGGGTGGGGGTGGGAAAGTAGTGGGAATCTGGGCGGTTAGGGACACGGACCTAAGCCCCTGGACCCAGGAGAGCCTCCCCTGGCACTGAGCCAGAGAGAATGAGGTGGAGAAATCAGGTCTCCGTCCCTGAGCCGCCAGTGCACCTGACCCACAAGTGTGCCCGAGAACGAGTGGGGTCTGGCTCCCATGAGGGGCAGGGAGCCTGGCCAGACGGCAATCCTGAAATGCATGCATCCCACAACCTCCCTTGGGAGAGGTGCTCATAGGTTCTAGCCTGGAGCTCTGGCATCCGGAAAAAACAGACATTCCCACCCCGGGACAGTGGGAAAATCTCAGTGTGCGATCACAGCTTGGAACCTCTCTGGCGGTCTGGTGCTGCCTAGACAGTCGCCACTGCCCTGGTATTGGGTACAATGAGGAGCTCCTGCATCCCCAGAGACCGTGACTCAGAATCGGCTCTGGCAGCAGCTCTGCAGAGCATTCTGAGGCTTCTCTCTGAGGTGCAGTTTGCTCTCCTCTAAAACTCCAAAAACCCTCAAAAGCTGTCAAGGCGAGAGAAAACAGATGAAAGAACATAAAAAACCCCAGAGAACAAAAGCCTGAAAAAAAAAAAAACAGTTTCCTCAGAGCCCACCCCCTTGAGGGTAGTGGGAGGACCTAACTCAAGGAACATCATTGTCTGAAAACCCACATGGCAGGCCCCTCCCCCAGAAAACCAACCAGGAAGGAAGAAAAAAAAAGAAGACTACAACAGAACAACCACCATAGGGATGCCTGGGTGGCTCAGCTGTTAAAGCAGCTGCCTTCGGCTTAGGTCATGATCCCAGTGTCCTGGGATCGAGTCCACAACCAGCTCCTTGCTCAGCAGGGAGCATGCTTCTCCCTCTGCCTCTGCCTGCCACTCTGTCTGCCTGTGCTCACTCTCTTGCTCTCCTCTCTGACAAATAAATAAATAAAATCTAAAAAAAAAAAGAAGAAAAAAAGAGAACAACCACCACTACTTCATAAATACAACTTTTATTTTTAACTCTTTATCAATATTCTGGTTCTTTTTTTTATACATACAGATAATTTTTAACCTATTTACCATCACACTGAGATGTCCAGTACATCAAATTCTTTAATAACTTTCTAACCTGAACTTTTTGATACATACACCCATGTATTTCTTTTGCTTTTCTATTTTTTTTAATTCTTTTTTAAATTTTAACTTAGTTTAGTCTAGTTTATTCTTTTTTAATTTTTATTTTCTACTATACATATAGAGTTAAACTTCAAGGTAATCCCCTTTCCCCAATCAATGCTACCCCTATAGGCAAACCAGTTTCTAATGCCCCTGTAACTTAGGAAAGTTGAGTCCCTTAACAAAAACATCAAGATATATTCAGGAAGAATCAAAATAACCTTCCTCAGCCACACTGAGAATTTATAAGCACTCTCCAAATTTTTCCTTCTGTCAGTGTTTCTGTGAATTTGTGTTTGTCCTGATAATATATAAATCTTACACTTGGGGTTCATTCTGATGAGGTTCTTCCCTTTTTTGCTTATGTATATATATATATATATATATTTTTTTTTTCCTCTTGTCATATATTTTATCAGTCTTTTTCTTTGTCTGTTTTTGTTTGTATACTTCATAAATCTTACATTTGGGCCCATTTGGGCAGAGCCTTCTCTTTTATCTTCCCTTTCTTTTCCTGTTTCTCTATCTCTCACTCCTTTTTCCTTTTTTTCTTTTCCTTTTTTTTTCTTTCTTCTTCTCTATTTCTTATTCTTTTCTTTTTTCTCTCATTTGGGTGGAGATCCCTGATTGCACAGAAGCGTTCCAGGGTGCACCTTGACTGCACCACAATCAATACGTCCAGCTGCATCTGTTCAGTCATCTCTTAACAAAATGATTAGGAGGAGGAATACCCAACAGAAGAAAAATACAGAGGATGGATCTTCTGCAACAGAGCTAATGGCTATCAACATAGACAATATGTCGGAAAAGGAATTCAGAATAACAATTATCCAGGCAATAACTAGGTTGGAGAAAGCCATGGATGACCAAACAGAATTGATTAGGGCAGAACTGAAAGCCACCAGGGTTGATGTTCAAAATGCTCTCAATGAATTCCAATCTAATCTAAATTCTCTAAAAGCTAGTGTAACTGAGACAGAAGATAGAATTAGTGATCTGGAGGACAAACAGATAGAGAGAAAGGATCAGCAGGAGGCCTGGAACAAACAGTTCAGAAGCCAAGAAAACAGAATCAGGGGAATAAATGATGCCATGAAACGTTCCAACGTCAGAATTATTGGAATCCCTGAAGGGGAGGAAAAAGAAAGAATTCTAGAAGATATAGTGGAACAAGTTGTCTATGGAAATTTTCCCAATCTCACGAATGGAAACAACGTTCACGTACTAGAGGCAGAGAGATTTCCTCCCAAGATTTTAGATTCTCGAATGTCCTCACGACACCTTATAGTTAAAATGAGGAATTATGTTTCACAACAGACCCTCTTAAAAGCAGCTAGGACAAAAAAGCTCCTTACATACAGAGGAAAGCCCATTAGAATAACATCAGACCTTTCCACAGAGACTTGGCAAGCCAGGAAGGGCTGGCAAAATATATTCAGAGTACTAAATGAGAAGAACATGCAACCAAGAATACTCTATCCAGCAAGACTGACATTCAAAATGAATGGAGAGATAAAGTTTCTAAGACCTGCAAGGCGTAAAAGACTATGCAAACACCAAGCCGACACTGCAGGAAATATTAAGGGGGGTTCTAAATAGAGAAAAAAAATCCTAAGAATATCATTGAACAGAAATATAGAAGCAATCTACAAACAGAAAGACTTCAAAGGAAACACGATGTCAATAAAAAACCTATCTCTCAATAATCACTCTCAATGTGAATGGCCTAAATGCACTCATAAAATGACACAGGGTTGCAGATTGGATAAAACGACAGGACCCATCCATATGTTGTCTACAAGAGACCCATTTTGAACCTAAGGATACCCCGACTGAAAGTGAAGGGATGGAGAAGCATCTTTCATGCCAATGGGCCTCAAAAGAAGGCTGGAGTAGCAATTCTCATATCATATATATTAGATTTTAAACTAAGGACTGTAGTCAGAGATACAGAAGGACACTAAATCATTCTGAAAGGGACTATGCACCAAGATGATCTAACAATTGCAAATATCTATGCCTCCAATACGGGAGCACCCAATTACATAAGAAAACTATTAATCAAGATGAAGAGTCATATTGATATGAATACACTAATAGTAGGAGATCTTAATATGCCTCTCTCAGAAATAGACTGATCATCGAAGCAGAAAGCTAATAAAGAAATAAGAGCATTGAATGAAACATTGGACCAGATGGATCTCATAGACACATACAGAACATTCCACCCTAAAACTACAGAATACACATTCTTCTCAAGAGCACATGGAACCTTCTCCACAATAGACCACATACTCGGTCACAAAGCAGGACTCAACCGATACCAAAAGACTGACATTATTCCCTGCATATTCTCAGATCACAATGCTTTGAAACTGGAACTCAATCACAAGGAAAAGTTCAGAAGGAACTCTTAACACCTGGAAGCTAAAGACTACTTTGCTTAAGAATGCTTGGATCAAGCAGGAGATCAAAGATGAACTTAAACAATTCATGGAAACCAATGAGAATGAAGACACTTCGGTCCAAAACCTATGGGATACAGCAAAGGCGGTTCTAAGGGGGAAATACATAGCCATCCAAGCCTCCCTCAAAAAAATTGAAAAATCCAGAATACACCAGCTCTCTCTACACCTTAAAGAACTGGATTATCAACAACAAGTCTAACCAACTCCACATGCAAGAAGGGAAATAATCAAGATTAGAGCATAGATCAATGAGGTAGGCACCAGAGATACAGGAGAACGTATCAATGAAACTAGAAGCTGGTTTTTTGAAAGAATCAATAAGATCGATAAACCATTGGCCACACTAATCCAAAAGAAATGAGAGAAAGCCCAAATTAATAAAATTATTAATGAAAAGGGAGAGATCCCAAGTAACACCAAGGAATAGAAACACTTCTCAGAAATCATTACCAACAGTTATACGCCAATAAACTAAGCAACCTAGATGAAATGGATGCATTCCTCCTGGAAAACTAAAAACTCCCAAAATTGAACCAGGAAGAAATTGAAAACCTGAATAGATTGATATCTAGTAACGAGATTGAAGCAGTGACCAAAAACCTCGCAAAAAACAAGAGCCCAGGACCTGACGGATTCCCTGGGGAATTCTACTAAACTTTCAAAGAAGAAAAACACCAATTCTCCTGAAGCTTTTCCAAAAAAATTGAAGCAGAAGGAAAACTTCCAGACTCTTTTTCTGAAGCCAGCATTACCCTGATTCCGAAACCAGGCAAAGAACAGGAGAATTTCAGACCAATATCACTGATGAATATGGATGCAAAGATTCTCAACAAGATCTTAGCAAACAGGATCCAGCAGCACATGAAAAAGATTATCCACCATGACCAGGTGGGATTCATCCCTGGGTTGCAAGGTTGGTTCAACATTCGCAAATGAATCAATGTGATAGAACAAATCAATAAGAGAAGAGAGAAGAACCACATGGCCCTCTCAATTGATGCAGGAAAAGCATTTGAGAAAAATCCAGCATCCGTTCCTGATTAAATCGCTTCCAAGTATAGGGATAGAGGGAACATTCTTGAACATATCAAATCTTTCTATGAAAGACCCACAGCAAATATCATCCTCAATGGGAAAAAGCTTGCAGCCTTCCTATTGAGATCAGGAACACGACAAGGATGCCCACTCTCACCACTCTTGTTCAAAATAGTACTAAAAGTCCTAGCAACGGCAATCAGAAAAAAAGAGAAATAAAATTATCTAAATTTGCCAGGAAGAAGTCAAACTCTCTTCGCAGATGACATGATTCTTTCTATGGAAAACCCCAAAGACTCCACCCCCAAACTACTAGAACTCATACAGCAATTCAGTAACGTGGCAGGAGACAAAGTCAATGTACAGAAATCAGTAGCTTTCTTATACACTAACAATGAAAATACAGAAAGGGAAATTAGAGAATTGATTCCATTTACCATAGCACTAAGAACCATAAGATACATGGGAATAAGCCTAACCAAAGTGCTAAAGGTCCTGTACTCGAGGAACAAGAGAACACTCATGAAAGAAATGGAAGAAGACACAAAACGATGGAAGATTGTTCCATGCTCTTGGATTGGAAGAATAAACATTGTTAAAATGTCTATACTGCCTAGAGCAATCTACACTTTTAATGCCATTCCGATCAAAATTCCACTGGTATTTTTCAAAGAGCTAGAGCAAATAATCCTAAAATTTGTATGGAATCAGAAGAGACCCCGAATTGCTAAAGAAATGTGGAAAAACAAAAACAAAACTGGCGGCATCACATTAGCCGAGTTCAAGCTTTACTACAAAGCTGTGATCACCAAGACAGCATGGTACTGGCATAAAAAGAGACACATAGACCAGTGGAACAGAGTGAAGATCTCAGATATGGACCCTCAACTCTATAGTCAAATAATTCGACAAAACAGGAAAAAATATACAATGGAAAAAAGACAGTCTCTTCAATAAATCGTGCAGGGAAAACTGGACAGTGATATGTAGAAGAATGAAACTCCACCATTCTCTTACACCATAAACAAAGATAAACTGTAAATGGATAAAAGACTTGTAACAAACTTGTTATAAAAACTTGTAATAAAAAACATGAGACAGGAATCCATCACAATGCTAGAGGAGAACATAGGCAGTAACCTCTTCGATATCAGCCACAGCAACTTCTTTCAAGATATGTCATCAAAGGCAAAGGAAACAAAAGGGAAAATGAACTCTTGGGACATCAGCAAGATCAAAAGCTTCTGCACAGCAAAGGAAACAGTCAACAAAACATAAAGGCAACCCACAGAATGGGAGAAGATATTTGCAATTGACAGTACAGACAAAAGTTTGATATCCAGGATCTATAAAGAACTTCTCAACCTCAACACACACAAAACAGATAATCGTATCAAAAAATGGGCCAAAGATATGAACAGACACTTCTCCAACGAAGACATACAAATGGCTATCAGACACATGAAAAAATGTTCATCATCACTAGCCATCAGGGAGATTCAAATTAAAACCTCATTGAGATATCACCTGACACCAGTTAGAATGGCCAAAATTAGCAAGCCAGGAAACAACGTGTGTTGGAGAGGATGTGGAGTAAGGGGAACCCTCTAACACTGTTGGTGGGAATGCAAGTTAGTGCAGGCAATTTGGAGAACAGTGTGGAGATTCCTGAAGAAATTAAGAATAGAGCTTCCCTATGACCCTGCAATTGCACTGTTAGGTATTTACCCCAAAGATCCAGATGTAGTGAAGAGAAAGGCCATCTGTACCCCAATGTTTATTGCAGCAATGGCCACGGTTGCCAAATTGTGGAAAGAACCAAGATGCCCTTCAACGGATGAATGGATAAGGAAGATGTGGTCGATATACACGATGGAGTATTATGCCTCCATCAGAAAGGATGAATACCCAACTTTTGTAGCAACATGGACGGGACTGGAAGAGATTATGCTGAGCGAAATAAGTCAAGCAGAGAGAGTCAAGTATCATATGGTCTCACTTATTTGTGGAGCATAACAAAGAACACGGAGGACATGGGGAGATGAAGAGGAGAGGGAGTTGAGGGAAACTGGAAGGGCAGATGAACCATGAGAGTCTATGGACTCTGAAAAAGAACCAGAGGGTTTTGAAGGGGCTGGGGGGTGGGAGGTTGAGGAACCAGGTGGTGGGTAATTGGGAGGGCAGGTACTGCATGGAGCACTGGGTGTGATGCCAAAACAATGAACACTGTTATGCTGAAAATAAACAAATAAAAATAAAAAATATAAAAATTAAAAAAAAAAGAATTAACTCATCTCGTGCCATAATTTCAAAGTCTGCTTTACTCAGTTGAACCTATTTGGGAAGCTGTTCCTCATTGGTCATCTTGAATCATCTCCATATGGAGGCTGACTAGTATTACCTAGTTACATAGGCCAAAACTGTGCTGCCTGCTGGCGACCCAGGCTGCCAGACAAGGCGACTACTGTCCCTGTGCTCTTCCCTGATTGGTTCTTTATATTTTATGTCTCTTTATGCTCTTTCCCGTCCTTTCCGTTGAGGTCCGTGAGCATCTTTATGATCACATTACTTTGAATTCTTATCAGACATATTGCTGATCTCAGTCCTGTGTAGTTCTTTTTCTGACATTTAGTTTTGTTTTTTTTTGTTTTTGTTTTTGTTTTTGTTTTTGTTTTTGCTTGGTTATTTGGAAAATATGGATCCACTTCCTCATTTTGCCTGGGTTTCTGTGATCACCTCTCAGTGATGTCCAGCACATCCATTCAGGAGATTTTCAAAATGCTTCTTCCATGCTGGGTCTCATGTTGAGTGATAGAGTGCTCTGACCCTTTAAGATTGGAGTCTTCATTTCCTACAACCCTCCATCTCTCCTGGACTTAAGCAGGACTGAGTTTGTAAATCCCAGAGTTAAGTATTGTTGATTTCCAAATTCAGACAGTGTGGAGTCTTTCTTACTTTCTCATGTCCCCAGGGAAAAGGGTGCCTCATGTGGGGCTTGGATTCCTCAAATATTCGAGAAGTGCCTCTATGTGTGTGTGTGAGATCACTCTTGCTTGTAGATCTGTTTCAGATGACATCTCTGCCCCTCATATCCATTTTGATGTGACTTTCTCTTCATAGCCATATCTATGGGAAAGCTTATGTGCTAGTCTTCTAGTCATTTTCAGAGGGAATTTCCCTAAATGTAGTTTCACCGTTGGTGTATCTGGGAAGAGATAACTTCAGTTTCTTCCTCTCTGCGATATTGATTCATTTCCTACATTTTTTTTTTTAAATTCACATCTTAAATATATTTTTTTCAGTGTTCCAAGATTGGTTGTGTATGCACCACACCTATGCTCCATGCAATACATGTCCTCCTTAAGACCCACCACCAGGCTCACCCAACCCCACACACCTTCCCTTCCAAAACCCTCACTTTTCTTCACACAGTTTCAAAATTTTGTACTCTGTTGAATTTTTCTCCATTTAGTTACATTAAGATATTATTTGCATCTGCTTTATTAATTCTAAAAGCAGCATTTTATTTCAAGTAATGTGTAAAGGGAAATGTGTGGCAATTCAATGAAACAATTTTTTTCAAATGATGTTGGTGTCTACTCACCACAGTTTTGTAACTGCCCTACTTATGAAAAAGATGTCATGTTTGCTTTTATTCATGCCTTAAAAATGTCTTTTGTCAGTTGGTTTGAGTATTCTTCAAAGAAAGCATTTACCTATAATGTTTTTGAAGTACTACTCTAGAACTTTCTACTCTCCCCCATTCCCACCATCTGTATACACTATACCATGTTCTTAAGGGTCAATATATCAATTAAATAGACTGAGAATTAAGCACATTTCCAAGAGATCAACGTGTTATCCCACTTCTTTTCTCTGATCAAAATACTGCAGAGTGAGGAACCTCTATACTAGGTGACAGATAATATAAACATTTAAAACTTTTTCTTTTAATTTTGTATCAAACATCAGGATGTATATGCTGTTGCAACATTCAGTTCTTTGACCGAATGAACATGTGAATCAAAAATGAGAAAAAGGTTTCCTAACAAGTTCCCATTTGACTTCATGATTATCTTAATTATGGAGTAACTGTGAGCATTGAAATAGATGTATTGCTTTTTAACAATTAACATATAATATATTATTTGTTTCTGGGGTACAGTTCTGTGAACACATTCCCAATAGCACAGACCCTCCCCAATGTCCATAACCCAGCCACCCCATGCCTCCCACCCTTCTCTATTCCAGCAATCCTCAGTTGTTTCCTGAGATTAAGATCTCTTATGGTTTGTCTCCCTCTCTGGTCCCATCGTGTTTCATTTTTTCTTCCCTTCCCCTACAATCCTCTGTCTTGTTTCCAAATTCTTCATATCAGTGAGATCACAAGATAATTGTCTTTCTCTGATTGACTTATTTCGCTTAGGATAATACCCTTTAGTTCCAGCCAAATCATTTCAAATGGCAAGATTTCATTTTTTGATGGCTGCGTAATATTTCCTCACACACACACACACACACACACACACACGCACACACACACACACCACATCTTTTTTAACCATTCCTCTGTCCTTGGACATCTAGGCTCTTTCCATAGTTTGGCTATTGTTTACATTTCTGCTATAAACATTTGGGTGAACGTGCCCCTTCATATCACTACATTCGTATCTTTAGGGTAAACACCCAGTAGTGTGATTGCTGGGTCATATGGTAGCTCCATTTTCAACTTTTGGAGGAACCTCCACACTGTTTCCAGGGTGGCTGCACTAGCTTGCACTCCCACCAACAGTGTAGGAGGCTTACCCTTCTTCTGCAATCTCACCAATGTCTGTCATTTCCAGACTTGTTAATTTTAGCCATTCTGACTGGTGTGAGGTGATATCACAGTGTGGTTTTGATTTGTATTTCCATGATGTGGAGCACTTTTTCATGTGTCTGTTGGCCATCTGGATGTCTTCTTTGCATAAATTTCTGTTCATGTTTTCTGCCCATTTCTTGATTGGATTCTTTGTTTTTTGGGTATTGAGTTTGGTAAGTTCATTATAGATTTTGGATAAAAGCCCTTTATCTGATACAGCAATTGCAAATATTTTCTTCCATTCAGTTGCCCTTTGGTTTTGTGGACTGCTTCCTTTCCTGTGCAAAAGCTTTTGATCTTGATGAAGATCAAGCGTTCATCTTTGCCCTTGCTTCCCTTGCCTTTGGTGATGTTTCTAGGAAGAAGTTGCTGTGGCTGGGGTTGAAGAGGTTGCTGCCTGTGCTCTCCTCGGGGATTTTGATGAATTTCTCTCTCTCATTGAGGTCTTTCATCCATTTGAGTCTATTTTTGTGCATGGTGTAAAGAAATGGTCAAGTTTCATTTTTCTGCATGTAGCTGTCCAATTTTCCCAATGCCACTTGTTGAAGAGACTGTCTTTTTCCATTGAACATTCATTCATGCTTTGTCAAAGATTAGTTGACCATAGAGTTAAGGGTCAGTTTCTGGGCTCTCTACTCTGTTCCATTGATCTATGTGTCTGTTTTTGTGCCAGTATACCATACTGTCTTGATAATTACAGCTTTGTAATAAGAGTTTGAAGTCTGAAATTGTGGTGCTGCCAGCTTTTCAGCATTGCTCTCAAACTCAAAACAATGTTTTCAACATCCCTCTGGCTATTCTGGGTCTCTTCTGGTAACATAAATTTTAGGATTGCTTGTTCCATTTTTTGAAAAAAAGTTGACGGTATTTTGATATGGGTTACATTCAATGTGTAGATTGTTTTAGGTAGCATAGACATTTTTCCCAACCTTTGTTCTCCCAATCCATAAGAATGGGATATTTTTCCATTTCATTGTGTCTTCCTCAATTTCTTTCATGAGTGCTTCATAGTTTCCTGAGTACAGATTCTTTGCCTCTTTCATTAGATTTATTCCTCAATATCTAATGGCTTTGGGTGCAATTGTAAATAGAATCAACTCTTTAATTTCTCCTTCATCTGCCTTGCTGGTGTACAGAAGGGCAACTGCTTTCTGTGCATTGATTTTCTATACTGACACACTACTGAATTCCTGCATGAGTTCTAGCAGTTTTGGAGTTTTCCACAGAAAGTATAATATCGTCTGCAAAGAATGAGAGTTCTCATTCTCCAGTTCAGATGCCTTTTATTCCTTTGGGTCATCTTATTGCCAAGGCTAGGACTTCTAGTACTATGTTGAATAGCAGTGGTGATAAGTTTCCAAAGGAATTGTTCCTGAACATAGAGGAAAAGCTCTTAATCTTTCCCCATTGAGAATATTTGCTGTGTGTTTTTCATACATGGCTTTGATGATACTGAAGTATATGCCCTCTATCCCTACACAGTGAAGAGTTTTGATCAAGAAAGGATGCTGTACTCTGTCAAATGCTTTTCAAACCACTATTGAGAGTAGCACATGGTTCTTGTTCTTTCTTTTGTTAATGTATTGTTTGACACTGATTGATTTGCAGATGTTGGACCATCCTTGAAGTTCGGGAATAGATCTCCCTTGGTCATATTGAATTATACTTTTTATGTATTGTTGGATCCGATTGGTTTTTATTTTGGTGATAAGTTTTGCAGCCATGTTCATCAGGGATTTGGGTCTATAATTCTCCTTTTTGATGGGCTCTTTGATGGTTTGAGATCAAAACAATGCTGGCTTCATAATATGGGCTTGGAAGTTCTCCTTCCATTTCTATTGTTTGGAATGGTGTCAGGAGAACAAGTATTAGTTTTTCTTTAAATGTGGGGTAAAATTCAATTGGGAAGCTGTCCGGCCCTGGGCTCTTGTTTTTTTTTTTTTTTTTTTTTTTGGGGGGGGGGGGGAATTTTGATAATGGCTTCAATCTCCTTATTGGTCATGGGTCTGTTCAGGTTTTCTAATTCTTCCTGGTTCAGTTTTGGTAGTTTATATGTGTCTAGGAATGCATCCATTCTTCCAGATTGTGAGTTTTGCTGGCATATAGTTGCTCATAATATGTTCTTATAACGGTTTGTATTTCTTTGGTGTTGGTTGCGATCTCTTTTCTTTCGTTCATGATTTTATTAATTTGGGTTCTTTCTTTTTGTTTTTGATAAGTCTTGCTAGGGGCTTATCTGTTAATTGGTCAGGTATTTATCTTATTAACTCTTTCAAAGAACCAGCTCCTAGTCTTACCGATCTGCTCCACTGTACTTTTGCTTTCCATTTCACAGATTTCTGCTCTGATCTTTATTATTTATCTTCTCCTGATGGGTTTAGGCTCTCATTGATGTTCTTTCTCCAGCTCTTTATAGGTGTACAATGAGGTTGTGTACTTAAGACCGTTCTTATTTCTTGAGGAAGTCTTGTGTTGCTCTGTACTTTCCTCCCAGGACTGAATTGGGGCATCCCAATTATTTTGAACAGTTGTGCTGTCACTTTCACTTGTTTCCATGATTTTTAAAAATTTTTGTTTATTTATTTTTTACATTTCTTTTAAATGTTCCAGAATTTATTGTTTTGCACTACATAAAGTGTTCCATGCAATACATGCCCTCCATAATATACACCACCAGGCTCACCCAACTTCCTACACCCTTCCCTCCAAACCCTCAGATTGGTTTTCAGAGTCCACAGTCTCTTACGGTTCATCTCCCCCTCCAATTTCCCTCAACTCCCTTCTCCTCTCCATTTCCCCCTGTCCTCCGTGTTATTCCTTATGCTCCACAGATAAGCAAATCCATATGATAATTGACTCTCTCTGCTTGACTTATTTTAATCAGCATAATCTCTTTCAGTCCTATCCATGTTTATGCAAAAGTTGGATATTCATCCTTTCTGTGGGGGGCATAATACTCCATACTGCATATGGACCACATCTTCCTTATCCATGCCCATTGAAGGGCATCTTTGTTCTTTCCACAGCTCAGCGATCGTGGGCATTCGTGATATAAACATTGGGGGTACAAGTGCCCTTCTTTTCAGTACATCTGTATCTTTGGGGTAAATACCCAGCAGTGCAATTGCAGGGTCATAGGGAAGCTCTATTTCTAATTTCTTCAGGAATCTCTACACTGTTTTCCACAGTGACTGCCCCAAGTTTCATTCCCTGAATAGATTAATATCTAGTAGCAAGATTGAAGCAGTGATAAAAAACTTCCCAAACAAGACAAAACAAAACAACAAAAAAGGAAAAACAAAACAAAGCAATACAAAAATGAAACAAAACAAACAAACAAAAAAACAAAACAAAAGCAAAAACAAAAACAAGAGCCCAGGACCTGACAGCTTCTCTGGGGAAGTCTACCAAACTTTCAAAGAAAAAATAATATCTATTATCCTGAAGCTGTTTCAGAAAATTGAAGCAGAAGGAAAACATCCAGACTCTTTTTATAAACCTAGAATTACCCTGATCACCCAAACAAGAAAAGACCCCATCCAAAAGGAGAATTTCACACCAATATCCCCGACAAATATTGGTGGTAAGATTCTCTAGCAACTAGAATACAACAGTACATTAAAATGATTATCCACCATGACCAGGTGGGATTCATCCCTGGGTTGCAAGAGTGATTCAAATATCCACTCAAGGTGATAGAAGAAATCAATAAGGGAAGAGAGAAGAACCACATGGTCCTGTCAATTGATGCAGAAAAAGCATTTGAGAAGATACAGCATCCGCTTCTGATTAAAATGTTTGAAAATATAGGGATAGAGAGAACATTCCTCAACTCTATAAAATCTAACTATGAAAAACCCACAGCAAATATCATCCTCAGTCGGAAAAAGCTGAAAACCTTCCCTTTGAGATCAAGAACACGACAAGGATGCCCACTCTCACCATTGTTGTTCACCATAGTATTAGAAATCCTAGCAACAGCAATCAGACAACAAAGAGAAATAAAATGTATTCAAATTGGCAATGAATAAGTCAAACTCTCTCTCTTCACAGATGACATGATATTTTATATGGAAAACCCAAAAGATTCCACCCCCCAGATACTAGAATGTCTACAACAATTCATTAACGTGGCAGGATTCAATGTCAATGTACAGAAATCAGTGGCTTTGTTATACACTGACAATGAAAATACAGAAAAGGAAATTAGAGAATCAATTCCATTTACTATAGCAGTAGGAACCATAAGATACCGGGGAATAAACCTAACCAAAAAGGTAAAGGATATGTACTCGAGGAACTACAGAACACTCATGAGAGAAATTGAAGACACAAGAAGATGGAAGACCATTTCATGCTCATGGATTGGAAGATTAAACATTTTAAAAATTTCTATACTGCCTAGAGCAATCTTTATTTTTTCAATGTCCTTCTGATCAAAATTCCCCCAGCATTTTTCAAAGAACTGGAACAAACAATCCTAAAATTTGTATGGAATCAGAGGAGACCCCGAATTGCTAAGGAAATGTTGAAAAAGAAAAACAAAACTGGGGCATTACATTGCCCGATTTCAAGCTTTACTACAAAGCTGTGATTACCAAGATATCATGGTATTGGCATAAAAACAGACACATAGACCAGTGGAACAGAGTAGAGAGTCCAGATATGGACCCTCAACTCTATGGTCAAATAATCTTTGACAAAGCAGGAAAAAATATACTGTGGAAAAAAGTCTCTTCAATAAATGCTGTAACTGTGCCTCAGAACAATGTATTACTTAAAACATAACCCGTGGGAAATTTTGCTAATTACCAAGAATCTTTAGGTATAGCCTCAAGAAAAACACATAGTGGCAACAGGCCTCTCGGAGAGAGGAGGATATAGGGCTTCAAGCTCAACAGCTGCGTATGCCCAGCTAGCTCAGGGCAGAATGCTACCTGCTTCGTGGAAGCTGTACAGCTGGGAACAGCTGACCAGTTCAGGGTGGATGCCGCCTGCTTCATTTTTTCCATTATCTCCCCTTCTCCCCCACCCCTGAGAGCACCTGTGGTTAATTAGATAGTCGTTTGAATGTGCTTCCTCAACTATAAACTTCATACTGCTTGACCAGACATATTTTTTGCTCCTTCTTATTTATCTACAAGGCCTATGATTAATGCTTAGCCTTCTTCATCTCCTCTGTTGATTACTGCCTATACATAATAACAACAGGACTGAGGAGTTGCTCGGGGAAACAGTCTTTTATCCTGTTGCCCCCTGCTCCCTTTCTCTTGCAGCTGACTTGTTTGTGCCTCATTCTTCTCCTGTGTGCTGTCACGAAGGGGCAAATGGTGCTCGAAAAATTAGACAGCTATGTGTAGAAGAATGAAACTTGATCATTCACTTACACCATACACAAAGATTAACTTGAAATGGATGAAAGACCTCAGCGTGAGGCAGGAACCCATCAGAAATCTGGAAGGGAACATAGGCAGTAACATTTCCAACTTAGGGCACAGCAATTTCTTTCAAGATATGCCTCCAAGGACCAAGGAAACAAAAGCAAAAATGAATTTTCGGGACTTCATGAAGATCAAAAGCTTCTGCACAGCAAAGGAAACAATCAACAAAACAAAGAGGCAACCAAAGGAATAGGTGAAGATATTTGCAAATGACAATACATACAAAAGACCGATATCCACGATCTATAAAGAACTCCTCAAACTCAACACACACAAAACAGACAATCATGTCAAAAATGGGCAGAAGACATGAACAGACACTTCTCCAATGAAGACATACAAATGGCTAACAGACACATGAAACAATGTTCATCATCACTAGCCATCAAGGAGATTCAAATCAAAACCACATTGAGATACCACCTCACACCAGTTAGAATGGCCAAAATGAACAAGACAGTGAACAACATGTGTTGGAGAGGATGTAGAGAAAGGGGAACCCTCTTACACTGTTCCTGGGAATCCAAGTAGGTTTCCATGAATTTTTAAAAATTCTTTAATTTCCTGGGTGACCCATTAATTCTTTGGTTGGATGCTCCTTAGCCTTTATGTATTTGAGCTCTTTCCAACTTTCCTCTCCTGACTGAGTTTAGTTTCAGGGCATTATGGTCTGAAAATAGGCAGGGAATCATCCCAATCTTTTGGTACACTTTGAAACCTGATTTTTGATCCAGGATGTGATCTATTCTGGAGAATGTTCCATGTGCACTAGAGACGAATGTGTATCCTGTTGCTTTGGGATGGAATATCTGAATATATCTGTGATGTCCGTCTGATCCAGTGTGCCATTTAAAGACTTTATTTCCTGTTGATCATTTGCTTTGATGATCTGTCCATTTCAGTGCTGGGGGTGGGGATCAAAATCCCCTACTATTATTGTATTATTTTTGAATGTTTCTTTGATTTTGTTATTATTTGGTTCAATAGTGGATGCTCCTATGTTAGGGGCATAGGTATTTAAAATTGTTAGATGTTCTTGTTGTACAGACGCTTTCAATATGATCCAGTGTCCTTCCTCATCTCTTATTATGTAGTCTTTGGATTAAAATTCAATTTGCCTGATACAAGTTTTGGCATCTGAGCTTTCTTTTGATATCCACTGGCCTGGTAAATATTTTTCCACCCCCTCTCTTTAAATCTAGAGGTGCCTTTGGCTCCAAAATGAGTTTCTTGCAGACTGCATATGGATGGATCTTTTTCTTTTAAATCCATTCTTATACCCTATGTCTTTTGATTGGGGCATTTAGTGTATTTGCCTTCAGGGTAACAGTTGAAATATATGAATTTATTGCTATTATATTGCCCGTAAAGTGATCGTTACTGTATATTATCTCTTTTACTTTTTGGTCTGTGTTACTTTGGGGCTCTTTCTTTGGTTAGAGGACTCCTTTCAACATTTCCTGTGGGACTAGTGGTGTTTGCAAATTCTTTTGGTTTTTGTTTGTCCTGGAAGCTCTTTATTTCCCTTATGTTTTCAGTGACAGTGGACCTGGCTATAGTATTCTTGGCTGCATACTTTTCCAAATTAGTGCTCTGAATCTATCATCCCAGTCCTTTCTGGTCTACTGGGTCTCTGTGCCTAGGTCTTCTGCCAATCAAATATTTCTACTGTTGTAGGTTACAGACCTCTTGTCCTGAGCTGCTTTCAGGATTTTCTTCTTGTCACTAAGACTTGTAGGTTTTACTATTAGATGATGGGGTGTTGACCTATTTTTATTGATTTTGAGGAGGATCCCTGTGCCTCCTGGATTTTGATACCTGTTTCCTTCCCCAAATTAGGGAAGTTTTCTGCTATAACTTGCTCCTATATACCTTTGCTCCTCTATCTCTTTCTTCTTCTTCTTGGATTTGTGTTACTCTAATCTTTCATCTTATGGTATCACTTACCTCTCAAATACCCCCTTGTGATCCAGTATTTATTTTTCTCCTCTTCATTTTTCTCCATCATTTGATCGTCTATGTCACTAATTCTCTTGTCTGCCTAATTTATCCTAGCAGTAAGAGCCTCCATTTTTAAATTTCACCTCATTAATATTTTAATTAATTAATTTAATATAAATCAATTAATTAAATACATAAATTAAATTAAATTAATATTAATATTCTTAATTTCAATTTCATTAGATTTTATATCCTTTATTTCTACAGAATGGAATTTTCTAGTATCTTCTATGTTTTTTTCAAGCCAAGCTAGTATCTTTATAATTGCCATTCTGAACTATATTTCTGACATCTTACTAATGTCTGAATTGATTAGGTCTCTAGCAGTCAATTCTGCCTTTTTTTTTTTTGAGGTTTTTCTGCCTTGTTATTTTACCAATATAGGGATAGGTGAATGAGAGAACAAAATGGTGAAAGTGTAGTAAAAATCCCAGAAAAATATACATTAAACAACTCAGAAGAGATCAGAAATTTGGGGAAAAGAGACGGTGAAAAATATGATCAGTCTGGTGAACAGAAAAGAGCCACATACTTGAATCTGGGTGTATTTTTGTCTATTAGAAGAAACTGCCTCCCAACATCTTAAATAAAGAAAAACATTGCATATATACACATGCATGTATGTGTGCATATATATATATACATATATATATGTATAAATATATATATGCATACACATATATTTATTTTTATTATTATCCTTATTTTGTATATATGTATATATATTTTTGATGTACATATAGCAAAATCTATAATATATCCTTATATACATTTAATATATAATATAAATATGTATTTATATATGTATATATAAATATATATGCATATAAATATTTATATAAATGTATATGAATATAAATATATAATTATATACATACAAAATATATACTTATATATGTATACATACACAAAATAAGGATAATATAATTATATATATATTTTATATTTATATGGTATACATTTTGTATATATCTGTATATATATATAAAAATAAGGATAAATATGAAGAAAGGATGGAATATGAGTATAAAAATGGAAACTAAAAAATGATTTCACAAAACAAATTACTAAGTTTGTTGACAAAAGCAAGAAAAAAATTAAAAGGGAGAAAATATAATCAGGTTGGAGACTAGAACAAAGGCATCCTCTGTATTTAGAGTATATTTTGGACTGTTAGAATAAACTATATCCCAAAATTTAAAGAAAGAAAAACTTATATCCATGCTACACATAAGGTTAAATAAATGAAGGGAAAGGACATGAGTATAGAAATGAAAATTTAAAGAGTGTAAAAAAGATATTGATAAGGATACGTTGTTTAAAATAGGAAAGAGGGAAAGTTTTTTAAAAAATAGGAAAAGAAAAAAATAAGAAAATTTTAAAAATTTAACTTTGAAAGACTTAGAAATCATGGAAAAAATAAATTCTATGTGCTTTATTCTACTAGCACTGTAGTTTTACAGTTCTTATTGATTATAAACTTAGTCTTTGCTGGATGTTCTTGCTGATTTTCTTGGGGAGGGGCTTCTTGCTGTGATTCTCAAATGTCATTGTCCAAATGTCATTTGATTCTCAAATTGTCATTGTCATTCGCAAATGTCTCAAATTGCACCACTCTTGCCAGGAGCCAGGCTATATCATCTGCTCAGGTTTGCTCCTGGTATTTTTTGCTCCCTGACAGCTTCCCATATAACTTTGGTGGATGAGTCCGAAATATGTGACTTCCCAAGCAACAGTCTGGAGGAACTAAGAGCTTGGCTCCCCAGCCTTCAGTTAGCTCTCAGAGAAAAGCAGTCAACACACCTGTCTCTGGTCTTTGGCTGTATTCTGAACTCACCCAGCCTGCGATCAACCTTCTCTATTTCTGAAACATGGTCCCATTTGGAGTCTCCAAACCTAGCAGATTCCTGCAGCATACTCAAATACTGCTCCTCCTGGTGAAGGGAGGTTTCTTCCTTGATCTGTCACTTGTGGTATTTCTGCTGGAAGAGTATTGACCCAACTGTGCCTCATGGTTTATGGCAGCCCTGAGCAGAGTGCCCACTCCTTGGCCTGTGTTTGAAGCCAGCTTCTCTGTTCTGATACCTGGGAGCTCTGCCACACTTAGGCACTCCGGGTCTTTCTGTGACCCTGAAGGTCCTGAGGCCACACTGTCCCATCAAGGGTACCACCTTTCACTTAATCACTTGAGTGATGTCCCTTGGTGGAGTACAGTTCCAAAAGTTCTGATTTTGTGCTCTGCTGCTTTCTTACTTGCCAGGAGCTGGCAGATGGAGCCCACCCCCACTTGCATAGTTCATCTTCCAAATACCACCTCAGATTCACTTCTCAAAAGGTCCTGCCTTTCAGAAAGTTGTCAAATTTCTGTTCATAGAATTACTGCTATTCTACGATCTCTTGTTGAGTTTTTTCAGAAACTGTTCAGAATGGTTTGATAACTATCTAGCTGAATTCCTAGGTCCAGAGGAAATACAATTCTTTTGTGTGTGAAAGTTACCTTATAAAAATTATCTAAATTCAATTTTATTCACATAGGCTATATTATTAGTTTCAGAGGTAGAATTTGGTGATTCATTAGTTGCATACAACACCCAGTGCTCATTCCCTCAGGTGCCTTTCTTTTTTGTTTCTCTTCCTTCCTTCCTTCCTTCCTTTCTTTCTTCCTTCCTTTCTCTTTTTTAATTTTTTTTTAGATTTATTTATTTGCCAGAGAGGGAGAAAGCAGAAGCAGAGGGAACAGCAAGCAGACTTCCTTGAGCAGGGAGCTAATGTGGGACTCGATCCCAGGACCCTGGGATCATGACCTGAGCTGAAGGCAGACACTTAACCAATTGAGCCACCCAGGTGTCCCTCATGTGTCTTTCTTAATGCTCATCATCTAGTTACACCATTCCGCACCCATCACCCCTCCAGGAATTCTCTCTTTGGCTCCTATACTTGAGTCTCTTGTGAATTGCCTCCCTCTCTGTGTTTTCATCTTATTTTAGTCTTCCTTCCTTTTTCCTATGTTCATTTGTTTTCTTTCCTAAATCCCCCATAAGCGTGGAATCATAAGATATTTGTCTTTCTCTAAGTGATTTATTTTGCTTAGCATAAAACCCTCTAGCATAATATCATCCACATCTTTGCAAATGGCAAGATTTCATTCTTTTTGATGTCTGAGTAACATTCCTTTGTATACACAGGCCACACCTTCTTCATCCACTCATCTATTCGTGGTCATCCAGGCTCTCCCCATAGTTTTGCTTATTGTGGGCATGGCTGGTATAAACACCGGAGTTCATGTGCCCCTTCAAATCATGATGTTTCTGTCCTTTGGATAAATCCCTAGTAGCGTAATTTTGGGTCATAGGGTAACTCTATTTTTCAATCTTTGAGGAATCTTCATATTGTTTTCCAGAGTGGCTACACACTTGCATTCCCATTAGCAGTGTAAAAGGATTTCTCTTTCTCTACATCCTCACCAAAACTGGTTGTTCACTGAGCTGTTGATTTCAGCTATTCTGACTGGTGTGAGGTAGTATTTCATTGTGACTTTGATTTGTATTTCCCTGACGATGAGTGATGAGTAATGTTTCATGCGTTTTTTAGCCATTGTATGTCCTTGTAGAAATTTATTTTCATGTCTTCCACCCATTCCTTGGGCGGTTGTCTTTTTAAAATCAGCACATCTACTATTTTAAAGCTATTCTAACACAATGCTGAATCCTGAGCTTCTACCAACCAAAATGTGAATTAAAGTCTTAAATATTTATGTATGAATTTAAATAACTGTAAAGGGTTGCAATTATACAATGGAGAGGAAGTATTTTAAAATCATATCCACAAATGGCAAACATTCTGTTGATGCTCTCTAGCCTAGATGGCTAGACATGAATGATTGTTTCCTCCCCCAGATTATGGAATCTCTTGATTATGATTTGTTCAACTAAACCTTCTCCCCTCTTTCCCTCTTCTCATCTTCAGGGACCACTATGATCTGGATTTTATTTCTCTTACGGAATTTCTGAGTATTCTAAATCTCTCTTGTGATCTAATAGTTCAGTTATTCTGTTCCTTTCAGCTTCCTTATGTTCCATCATTAATCTCCATCATTGACTGGCTCTTCTGCTTCATTTACCCTCAATTGTATAAACACCATTTAGGAATGCATCTCACTAAATGACATTTTTAATTTTGATATAAGCAGATTTTAGTTCCTTTATTTCTCCCGTCAGGGATCACCTATTTTCTTCTAATATTTTTTTTTTTTCAAACCCAGCTAGTATCTTTATAATCAATGTTTTAAATTCTAGTTCAGAAATATAACTTATATCGATACTGATTAAATCCCTTCCAGTGAGTTTATCACCATTTTTTTTCTTTTGGGTTGAATTTTTCCATCTCATCATTTGTGCAGGAAAAAAAGAACAAAGAAAAAATAAAGAAAAAAGTCAAGAAAATAACCAAAGAACAACAGGGATTGTTCGCTTTTCTAAGAGGGCTCCTGAAGAGTGGCCAGCAGTTCTCCTTCCCGGGAAGGAGAGGGCGAGTGATGCCATATTCTATCTCCTCCACCACCCATCGACCCCTATTTACCACTGCAGATGGACTCCAGAGAGAAACATCGTTTGGGGTGTAGTTTTGTTCAACAAAATCTTCTCACCCTTCCTAACAACAACAACAACAGCTTCAAGAAGTGTTTCTGGGGTATGTTGCTCTGCTGTTGTATTTTGGGCTCTTTCCCACTGATTCTTCCTCCTTGTCTGTAGCGGGGAATGTTTCAGTCTTCACCTAGGCGTGTTTTGGTTACTTTGGCTAGTTACACAATTACAACATCGAAAGAAAGGAAGAAAAGTGAAAAGAAAAAAGGCTGACTCAAGACAAGGGAAAAGGAAAAGGAATAAAAATGCAAAGAGACAACAGAGCAGTGTAAGCCTAATTCTTAAGAATAAGAAAGAATGAGAAAAAAGTGGGGACAGAAAAAAAAGAGGAAAAAAAGCTGAAAAATAAGAGAAGGAAAGAAAACAAATTAAAAAAATAAACAAAAAAATTTAAGTGTCATAAAAAAAGATGAAGGTAAGAGAAGATAAAAAGAATACATGATAAAAGATAACAAAAAAGATATAAAATTTAAATATTTTTTAAAAAGAAAAGAGAAAAGAGGAGGGAAAATAAAAATTAAAAAAAGCAAAACTGGCCCTGTTTCCAGCAGAAGCTGATTTTCAATCAGTAAACTTGGCAGATGTGGAGGCCTGTGTTGATCTTCTGAAGGAGAGGCTTGCTGTTCTGGTCTAGAAGCTGACTTGCCCTTGTAAGGATGTCCCTGTCAGGACAGGAGTTGGGGGTTTTAGCAATGGGGACTCCAGTGGAGTCCAGTGGAGATGGAAGCACAGTGTTTCTTTCTGGAGTAGGTCTCAAGGGGTAGGTAGGTAGGTCTCAAGGGGTATGGAGGAGACAGAATATGGCATCACACCTCCGCTCCTTCCTGGGGAGGAGAACTGCTGGCCACCATTCAAGGGCCCTCTTAGAAAAGCAAACAATCCCTGTGGCAGGGGCTTTTGTCTGTTCACTGCCTTTAACCTGCCTGTGCCTGGGCCTGGTGTGTTGGTACATCCAGAAAAACAGATCTCCTTTATTTCCTTTCTGGCAGGTGGCTGCGATTCAAACTCCAAGTTTTAAAGGGCCAGGTTATGTGCTGACCCACTCCTATCCCCTGGAGGAGAGACAATGCATGTGCCCATCCTCGCAGCCCCTGAAAGAGTTGAACAGTGTAGGCAACTGGAGTTGCTAGAGTTTATTGTAGTGCTTAGCAAAAAGCTGAAAACAGGTTATTAGTACTCTGCACATGACTCAGCCCCTACTCTTTCCTCTTCCAGAAAAGCCCAGGCAGGGGCTTGACTGTATTGTGGCAGACAGCAAAAACCAGCATCAGATCATCTCCAATCTCCTCCTTCTGCTATCTTCTCACTTCTGCTGCAGAAATGCAGCTGTTTGGTGCCAAACAGAGATATACGGCTATTGTGGCTCACAGCTGAACTTGTTCAGAGGTCTTCTGCCCTCTGGACACACCTCTGATCTTGCTTTCGAGCACCACTCAATGGCTCCTAGCTGTTTCAGTCTTAGCAGTTTATACGTTTCCAGGAATACATCCGTTTCCACCAGGTTGCTCAATTTGTTGGCATATAGCTTTTGATAATAATTTCTGATAATTGTTTCTATTTCCTTGGTGTAAGTCATGATCTCTCCCCTTTCATTCATACTTTTATTAATTTGGTCCTTTCTCTTTTCTTCTGGATGACTCTGCCCAGAGGTTTATCGATCTTTCAAGATGTAATTCTTTCAGTTTAATTGATCTGCTCTACTGTTTTTCTGGTTTCTATTTCATTGATCTCTAATCTAATCATGATTATTTTTCTTCTCCTGCTTGGTTAAGGTGTTATTTTCTGTTTGTCCTGCAATCCAATCCACTTAGATGTAAGGTTAACTTGTGCATTCAGGATTTTTCCACTTTTTTCAGTGAGACGTGGGTGGCTGTGTATTTATACCTTAGGACTGCTGTTGCAGAATCCCATAGGTTTTGGTCATCCCAAGGTGTTTTCATTCTCACTGGTTTACGTGAATTGTTTTAGTTTTCTTTGATGTCCTGGTTGACCCAAACATACTTAAACAGAGTGGTCTTTAGCTTCCAAGTGTTGGAATTCCTTCCAGACTAATTTCTGTTTGAGTTCCAGTTTCAAAGCACTGTGGCCTAAAAAATATGCAGGGAATAATCTCAATCTTTTGGTATTGATGGATACCTGAAATGTACTCTATTCTGAAGAAAATTCCATGTGCATATGAGAAAACTGAGTATTCTTTGATTTTAGGGTCAATGTTCTGTATATTTCTATGAAGTCCATCTGGTCTACTGTGTCATTCAAAGCTCAGGTTTCATTGCTGAATTTCTGCTCAGATGATTGGTCTATTGCTGAGAATAGAGTGTTGAGGTCTCCTACTATTAAAATACTATTATCAATATGATTCCTTATTTTGGCTAGCAGTTGGCATATGTAGTTGTTGCTCCCCATCTTGGAGCAAGATTAACAACTGTTATATCTTCTTATCGTTACACCCTTTAAGAATGATATCATGGCACTCTCTATCTCTGAATACAGTCTTTAGCTTAAAACTTATTTGTCTGATATGAGAATTGCTACCACAGCTGTCTTTTGAGGGCTGTTGGCATGAAAAATAGTTCTCCATTCTCTCATGTTCAGTCTGATTGTCTCTTTAGTTTCAAAATGAGTCTCTTGTAGACAGCATATGGATGGATCCTGTTTGTTTGTTTGTTTGTTTTTATCTAAAATGCAACCCTGTGCCATTTCATGGGAGCATTTGGGCTCTTCACATTGATAGTGACAATTGAAAGATTTGATTTTAGCGCCATCATGTTGCCTGTGAAGTCCCTGTTTTAATACATGGTCTCTGTAAATTTCTGGCCTATGTTACTCTTGGGATTTTCTTCTTTTAGAGAACCCTGTTAATATTTCTTGCAGGGCTGGCTTGGTGGTCACATATTCTTTTAGTTTTTGCTGATCTTGGAAGCTCTTTATCTCTCCATCCATTCTGAATGAGAGCCTTGTTGGATAAAGTATCCTTGGCTGTATATTCTTCTACAGGTTAGTACCCTAAATATGTCTTGTCACCCCTTGCTGGCTAGCCAGGCCTCTCTGGATGGGTCAGATATTAGCCTGGTGTTCTTCCCTCTGTACATAAGAAATATCTTTCCCCTATCTGCTTCCAGGATTGTTTCTTTGGGTCTACGATTTGCAGGTTGTATTATTATATGTCAGGGGAGGAGTGTTCTGTTGCCATTGATCTTGGGAGGGGTCCTCCCTGCCTCTTGGTCAGGAATGCTTGTTTCCGTCCCCAGATTAGAGATGTTCTTGGCTAGGAGTTGCTAAAAAATATATTTAAGACCCCCCCCCCCTCCACTCCCTCTGGGGACCAAATAATTCTGACATGGGAACATTTCATGCCAACCTTAAACTCTCTCAGTCTGACCTCTTGGACTTTACGTTGTTTTTCCCAGGGTGCCTTGATTTCCATCCTCTCTACCATCTTATCTTCTGGATCACTAATTTGTTTTTCTGCCCCATTTACCCTGGCAGTCAGAGTATCCAGTTTAGACTGCATTTCATTCATAGCATTTATAAGTCCCGGCTGATTTGATCTCATTTGTGTCCTTACAATTCTATAATGTTGCTAATATTTTTTCTCAAGCCTAGGTATTGACTTTATAATTGTTACCCTGAAGTCTTCCTCTGTTTTCTTGCTTATATCCATATCCATTTGCTCTAAGGCAGACACCACATTGTCTGGTTCTTTCCTTCGCTGGGGTTTCCTCGTCTTTGTCATTCTCTTCTGGGGTGGTTAAGGGAATCTAGATTCCACAATATTAACCATGACCCAAGCAAGATGCACCTGTTTTAGAGAGACTGTTGGGTTGTCATCCTCTTGTTCTTCCAGGCTGCCTTCAGGGGGAGAGTTCTGTTGTGCTGTTACTCAGTCAGTCCTGCTTGGAAGAATTGCCTTGTCCGCTGTCATGGGTGATAGGCTCAGTAAAATTGTTTTACTTGAGCTTTTTTTTCTCTGGTGGCCTTCCACATCTCTTTTGAGAGACAGAGCATATGCGGATACCCCCAAACCTTTGCCCCAGAGCAGAGAAATTGCAGTTTGTTCTTCAATGAGTCCTCTAAGGCACAGAGTCTCCATTTCTGTCTGTACTGCTGAAAGCCACCATCTCCCTGGCTGTGCATCTCACAACACTCCCAAACGTGGAACCAAGGAATGGACCCATCTCTACCTATTGTGCTTGTAAAACTGCGAGCAGCCCCTATTCCATGTACATGCACCTGCAGCTCCTGGATCCTGTCTGGGGATTCGACAAAAGTACTTTCAACACTACACCAATATGGGAGTCTTTGCCCGGCCCAGCACAGGAGGCTTTTGTGCTCCTCTGTTATATCACCTTACCATCACCAGCATATGTAGAGAACCTCCCACTTATGTTTATCTTCTAATATCTGTCTGCAGAAACAAGCCTCTACCCTTCATACCTCAAGACTAACTATGATTTTCTGCTTGCAGAGATCCAGATATATATTCTTACTTCTTAGGCTGGTTTCATGGGATTTCAGAATGGTTTGGTAGATATCCGACTAAATTCAGAAGACTGGTTGAAATAATTTACCCTAGTCCTCCACCAAATTCCCTCCTTCCATCACCCTCCCCCCCCCCCCAAAAAAAAAAAATCCTGGGCATATTTGAAAGACTCCTAACCCTCAGTTCCACAGTTAGCTTCCTGTGTAACATTTCTGATAATTTATTCATGGGTGAACATACATATTACCTTAAATTTAAATTTGCAATCTTGTTTTCTCCATCAATGATATGTTAGAGATGTCTTTCCACATCAATTACATATAGGTTTTCTTACACTTCTTAATGGCTGCATGGCATCAAATGTTCCCTCTTGGGAGGGAACAGAGTGAAAATATGGCAGGAATTACACAAGAATTTACCTACCTGAATGTATGAATATGTACCAAATGAAATAATGTTAAGAGTAACTGTTTTTAATCCATGTAGACTTTAGTTTCTCATCTACAAAATGGAGAAAACAACGTTAAAAATAAAAAAGCCAGTTATTTTACCAGCACAATGAGTTTATTTAGGAATACCTGAGGAACTTCAGTTCAGGAGAAGCAACTATGGTGAACAATAGGCTGTCAGAACAGGCAAAAGTTCAGCTTTAATTAAGGCTTAGGAAGAAATTTAGGAGAATTGTTTAGAAAAAGTTTCTTGGAGAAGAACAAGATTCTGTGAAAGATGAGTTAAGGTGTTGGAATAGTAGGGGAAGCTGGGCTTATCTCATTCCTTGATCACAGCTAGGTAATGATCAGATCATTTTGAACAACCAGGAATACGACCTGAGAACTAAGAATGCAATCTACACAGTTGGAGGGAGAGAACATGACAGATGCAAGATTCAGAGACATAAACTGAGGGAGAGAAAAGTACTGTGGACCCAAATGGGGACTAATCCCTTTACACTAAGAGAAGTTAGGGAGAGAGGGGGACAGAGGGAAAGGGAGTTGTGTGTCAAGTTTGCACAACATACCCTGGTATACAGATTCAAGGGGTTGCACTGGGAGAGAATGTTTCCCTTCCCGGAGTACATTTGGAAAGAGGATATATTGCCTCTTCAAGGACAAAAGTCCCAATGGGAATTGTTGACCAGTCATTCAAAAGCAGGGTACAGAGGCACACACAAAGGACAGATGATCTGCTCACTACTCACTGCTCACTACTGTGCTTCACCACTCACTCCAGATGCCTGCCTGACTATGTGACTTCTCCTTTGGGACAGAATCATGCTGAGCAAAGTTCTTCAGGGCTCCCTTCCTCCAGGGAGGGAAGCAGATGATTTAAGATAGGGAGCTTTGAATGCCAGCCTGTGGCCGGAGATAAAACACATGAGAATTGTGGTGCTGGGTGAGCCAATGCCTGAGAAAAGACATTTGAGAGCAGGGATCTAGCCTGGGATACAGGGAGGGGGGCTGTTCACTGTTCACTGTTACTTTGAAGGCCTCCAGTACATCAGTGGGCATGAGTTCCTCTCCCCAGGATGAGAGGCCTGGGCAATGCCATCCTTCACTCCACCACCCACACCCACACCCAGCATGGTGGGACTTTAGAGAGAAATAAAAAATTCTCTAGTGGAGACTGCAGTAACTTACACCAACTCTGCCTGCCCTGGGTAGGTCTCCCTGGGAGCCAGTGCAGGGGTTCTCTCCCCAAGTTGACCAATACAGGACCATGGCATGTGCAATATGCACTGACCACAGATTGCTCCAAAATGTAAACTTCACTTCTGCTGGAAATAGGAACAGGCTTCCCCCCCCCCCACCTTTGGAATCAGGATTATATGTTTCTGTTTGTTTGTTTGTTTCCTTTCTCATTTTTTGGTTCTGGCTTCTTTTTGTTTTTCTGTACTTTTCTTTTTTCCTTCTTTCTCTTTGAAATCACTTTTTGTTTGTCCCTTTGCTTTTTTGTTTTCCTTTTCTCTTTTCTTGGATCAGCTGCCCCTCATTACCAGGCTTACTTAATAAGCAAATTACCTAGATAAAGTTCCAAACACTTCTCATGGCAAGCAAGGATGAATTCTTCAGAGGCCTGACTGGGGAAAAAGCACAATATCAGAGTGCATACAGCATCCACCAACAGAATAGAAGAATGCATACGGCATACACCAAAAACACTTCTGGAAGGGACAGACTGATTCTTAATATACCCTTACTCTTAGGTTTAGGAAAGAGAACAAGTTTCCATAACCCACAAATGACAGATTTAGTCAAAATGACTGGATGGAGGGATTCTCCTAAAAAGAAAGGCGAGAGGAATTCACAGCGAGGGACTTGCTGAGAACAGATATAGGGAATTTATCAGAACAAGAATTAGATCAACAGTCAAAAGACTGCTAGCTGGATTTGAAAGAAACAGAGAAGACACCAGAGAAATCCTGGCAGCTAGGATAAATGGCCTATCAACCAGTCAGGCTGAAATGAAAAGTGCTATAACTGTGAGGCAACACAGATTTGGATTTCATCACAATGAGGGCTGAAGACATTGAAGAAAAAATAGTTGAATTATAATATAATGAAGTTGCAAAGAAGAGGGCAAGAACACTATCAGATCACAAAGGCACCAATCCGCTATGGAAGAAAGCAAACTAATATCCATATAGTAGAAGCCCCAGAAGAAGTAGTGCAAAGGAAGAGCAGAACAGTTATTGAATAAGTGATAGCTGAGAATTTTCGTAATCTGGGGAAAAACATGGGCATTTCATTTCACTTTTTTAAAAAATTTCTTTTCAGCATAACAGTACTCATTGTTTTTGCACCACACCCAGTGCTCCATGCAATACGTGCCCTCCCTAATCCCCACTACTTGGTTCCCCAACCTCCTAACCCTGCCCCTTCAAAACTCTTAGGTTGTTCTTCAGAGTCCATAGTCTCTCATGGTTTATCTCCCCTTCCAATTTCCCTCAACTCCCTTCTCCTCTCCATCTCCCCATGTCCTCCGTGTTTTTTGTTATGCCCCACAAATAAGTGAAACCATATGATACTTGACTCTCTCTCCTTGACTTATGTCATTCAGCATAATCTCTTCCAGTCCTGTCCACGTTGTACAAAAGTTGGGTGTTCATCCTTTCTGATGGAGACATAATATTCCATTGGTGTATATGGACCACATTTTCTTTATCCATTCATCCGTTGAAGGGCATCTTGGTTCTTTCCAAAACTTGGCACCTGTGTCCATTGCTGCTAAAAAAAATGGTGTACTGATGGCCATTCTTTGCACTATATCTCTATCTTTGGGATAAATACCCAGTAGTGCAATTGCAGGGTCATAGGGAAGCTCTATTTTTAATTTCTTGAGGAATCTCCATACTGTTCTCCAAAGTGGCTGCACTAACTTGCATTCCCACCAACAATGTAAGAGGGTTCCACTTTCATACAGCAATTCAGTAATGTGGCAGGATACAAAGTCAATGTACAGAAATCAGTGGCTCTCTTATACACTAACAATGAAAATACAGAAAGGGAAATTAGAGAATCGATTCCATTTACTATAGCACCAAGAACCTAAGATACCTGGGAATAAACCTAACCAAAGAGCTAAAGGACCTGTACTCGAGGAACTACAGAACACTCATGAAAGAAATTAAAGAAGACACAAAAAGATGGAAGACCATTCCATACTCTTGGATTGGAAGAATAAACATTGTTAAAATGTCTATACTGCCTAGAGCAATCTATACTGTTAATGCCATTCCGATCAAAATTCCACCGGTATTTTTCAAAGAGCTGGAGCAAATAATCCTAAAACTTGTATGGAATCAGAAGAGACCCTGAATTGCTAAGGAAATGTTGAAAAACAAAAACAAAACTGGAAGCATCACGTTACCCGATTTCAAGCTTTACTACAAAGCTGTGATCACCAAGACAGCGTGGTACTGGCATAGAAACAGACACATAGACCAGTGGAACAGAGTGGAGAGCCCAGATATGGACCCTCAACTCTATGGTCAAATAATCTTCAACAAAACAGGCAAAAATATTCAATGGAAAAAAGACAGTCTCTTCAATAAATGGTGCTGGGAAAACTGGACAGCGATATGTAGAAGAATGAAACTCGACCATTCTCTTACACCGTACACAAAGATAAACTCGAAATGGATAAAAGACCTCAACGTGAGACAGGAATCCATCAGAATCCTAGAGGAGAACATAGGCAGTCACCTCTTCGATATCAGCCACAGCAACTTCTTTCAAGAGATGTCTCCAAAGGCCAAGGAAACAAAAGCAAAAATGAACTTTTGGGACTTCATCAAGATCAAAAGCTTCTGCACAGCAAAGGAAACAGTCAACAAAACAAAAAGGCAACCCACGGAATGGGAGAAGATATTTGCAAATGACAGTACAGACAAAAGGTTGATATCTAGGATCTATAAAGAACTCCTCAGACTCAACACATACAAAACAGATAATCATATCAAAAAATAGGCAGAAGATATGAACAGACACTTCTCCAACGAAGACATACAAATGGCTATCAGACACATGAAAAAATGTTCATCCTCACTAGCCATCAGGGAGATTCAAATTAAAACCACATTGAGATACCACTTGACACCAGTTAGAATGGCCAAAAATTAGCAAGACAGGAAACAACGTGTGTTGGAGAGGATGTGGAGAAAGGGGAACCCTCTTCCACTGTTGGTGCGAATGCAAGTTAGTGCAGCCACTTTGGAGGACAGTGTGGAGATTGCTGAAGAAATTAAGAATAGAGCTTCCCTATAACCCTGCAATTGCACTGCTGGGTATTTACTCCAAAGGTACAGATGTAGTGAAAAGAAGGGCCATCTGTACCCCAATGTTTATTGCAGCAATGGCTACGGTCACCAAACTGTGGAAAGAACCATGATGCCCTTCAATGGATGAATGGATAAGGAAGATGTGGTACATATACACAATGCAGTATTATGCCTCCATCAGAAAGAATGAATACCCAACTTTTGTAGGAACATGGACGGGACTGGAAGAGATTATGCTGAGCGAAATAAGTCAAGCAGAGAGAGTCAAGTATCATATGGTCTCACTTATTTGTGGAGCATAACAAAGAACATGGAGGACATGGGGAGATGGAGAGGAGAGGGAGTTGAGGGAAACTGGAAGGGGAGATGAAGCATGAGAGACTATTTACTCTGAAAAACTACCAGAGGGTTTTGAAGGGGCGGGGGAGGGAGGTGAGAGGTTGAGGAACCAGATGGTGGGTAATAGGGAGGGCACGTACTGCATGGAGCACTGGGTGTGATGCCAAAACAATGAACACTGTTATGCTGTAAATAAACAAATAAAAATTAAAAAAAAAAACAATGAACACTGTTATGCTGTAAATAAACAAATAAGAAAAAAAAAAACTAAACAAAAAAAAATGAAGAAGAACATACCAAATGTGTAAAACAATGTTATTTAATTACTTGGTACTTGGCCTTTGTAGGGCTTTATCCAGGAAAGGAGTTGGGGCACTGCTCCTCCATTCTGCAAGTGTTTTCATTTTCTGTTGAGATAAAAATAACTAAATAAAATGAAGACCATGTGACTTGTGAAGTGAGTAAGTACCAATTTTGAAACCAATTCAGCAAATTTTGTATTGCCTGCCCTTACCGCTAAAAAAAAAAAAAAAAAAAAAAAAAAAAAAAAAAAAAAAAAGAGAGAGTTCCCCTTTCTCCACATCCTCTCCAACACACGTTGTTTCCTGCGTTGCTAATTTTGGCCATTCTATCTGGTATAAGGTCATATCTCAGTGTGGTTTAAATTTGAATCTCCCTGATGGCTAGTGAGGATGAACATTTTTTCATGTGTCTGGTAGCCATTTGTATGAGTTCATTGGAGAAGTATCTTTTTATATCTTCTGCCCATTTTTTGATATGATTATCTGTTTTGTGTGTGTTGAGTTTGAAAAGTTCTTTATAGATCCTGGATATCAACCTTTGTCTGTATTGTCATTTGCAAATATCTTCTCCCATTCCGTGGGTTGCCTTTTTGTTTTGTTGACTGTTTCCTTTGCTGTGCAGAAGCTTTTGATCTTGATGAAGTCCCAAACGTTAATTTTTGCTTTTGTTTCCTTTGTCTTTGGAGACATCTCTTGAAAGAAGTTGCTGTGGCTGATATCGAAGAGGTGACTGCCTATGTTCTCCTCTAGGATTCTGATGGGTTCCTGTCTCACGTTGAGGTCTTTTATCCATTTCGAGTTTATCTTTGTGTACGGTGTAAGAGAATGGTCGAGTTTCATTCTTCTACATACCGCTGTCCAGTTTCCCCAGCACCATTTATTGAAGAGACTGTTCTTTTTCCACTGTATATTTTTTTCCTGTTTTGCTGAAGATTATTTGACCCTAGAGTTGAGTTCCATATCTGGGCTCTCTACTCTGTTCTAAAAGTCTATGTGTCTGTTTTTATGCCAATACCATGCTGTCTTGGTGATCACAGCTTGTAGTAAAGCTTGAAATCAGGTAACGTGATGCCACCAGTTTTGTTTTTTTGTTTTTCAACATTTCCTTAGCGATTCCGGGTCTCTTCTGATTCCATACAAATTTTAGGATTATTTGCTCCTGCTCTTTGAAAAATACCGGTGGAATTTTGATCAGAATGGCATTAAAAGTGTAGATTGCTCTGGGCAATATAGACATTTTAATAATGTTTATTCTTCTGATCCAAGGGCATGGAATCTTTTGTCTTTTTCAATTTCTTTCATGAGTGTTCTGTAGTTCCTCAAATACATATCCTTTACCTCTTTGGTTAGGTTTATTGCCAGGTATGTTATGATTCTTGGTGCTATAGTAAATGGAATCGATTCTCTAATTTCCCTTTCTGTCTTTTCATTGTTGGTGTATAAGAAAGCCACTGATTTCTGTACATTGACTTTGTATCCTGCCACTTTGCTGAATTGCTGTATGAGTTCTAGTAGTTTGGGGGTGGAGTCTCTGGGGTTTTCCATAAAAAGAATCATGTCATCTGCAAAGAGAGAGAGTTTGACTTCTTCATTGCCAATTTATTGCCATTTATTTCTCTTTGTTGTGTGATTGCTGTTGCTAGGACTTCTAATACTATGTTGAACAAGAGTGGTGAGAGTGGGCATCCTTGTGTTCCTGTTCTCAACAGGAAGGCTGCAAGCTTTTTCCCATTGAGGATTATATTTGCTGAGGGTCTTTCATAGATAGATTTTATGAAGTTCAGGAATGTTCCCTCTATCCCTATACTTTGAAGTGTTTCAATCAGGAACGGATTCTGGATTTTGTCAAATCCTTTTTCTGCATCAATTGAGAGGACCATGTGGTTCTTCTCTCTTCTCTTATTGATTTGTTCTATCATATCGATTAATCTATGAATGTTGAATGAGCCTTGTAACCCAGGGATGAATCCCACCTTGTCATAGTGGATAATCTTTTTAATGTGCTGCTGGATCCTGTTTGCTAGGATCTTGTTGAGGATCTTAGCATATTCTTCAGTGATTCTTCAGTGATATTGGCCTGCAATTCTCCTTTTTTGTCAGGTCTTTGCCTGGTTTGGAGATCAGGGGAATGCTGCCTTCATAAAAAGAGTCTGGAAGTTTTCCTTCTGCTTCAATTGTTTGAAATAACTTCAGGAGAATTGGTGTTATTTCTTCTTTGGAGGTTTGGGAGAATTCCCCAGGGTATCCCTCAGGTCCTGGGCTCTTGTTTTTTTAGTTGTTTTTGATCACATAACATGGGTTTTTGAGTCCAAGAAGCACACAGAACTCCCCTCAAAATCCACAAAAATAGGGCAACCCACGACCTATCAGATGGAAACTAGCAAATGACAGGGAGAATGAGAAGAGTCTGAAAGCAGCTCAGGGGAACAGGTCCTGAAATAACAAGGGTAGTTGCAGTGGGCCTGCAGCTGACCAGTCCACCGATGGTTGGTTTTGGCAAGCCAAAAACGGTCTTGCATGATAGACTCAACATGCTATAGGGGAAACATGTGCAGCCAAGGATCCTTGATTCAGCAAGACTGTTACTTACAAGAGAGGAGAAATCAAGAGTTTCCATGACAAACAAAAACGAAAGGAATTTGGGAACACTAAATCAGCTTTGCAAGACATAGTAAAGGGGACTCTTTGAGTGGAAAGAGTCTGGAAGTATCAAAGCTGAGAAAGGAAAAGAGACAATCTACAGGCATAATGACTTTACAGGTGATACAATAGCACTAAATTCATATCATTTCATCATTACTCTAAATGTAAATGGACTAAGTGCTCCAGTCAAAGGACTTAGGTTATCAGAACTGATAAACAAACAAACAAGCTCCAAACCCAAAACAGCTACAAGATCCATCAACTGTTGACCTACAAAAAACTAATTTGTGATCCAGAGACACCTCCTCATTGACAAAAAGGAGGTTCCTCATAAAGTTACAAATAGAACAAACAGCAATCTACCTCTGTATCTCTTCATCTTACCATTCATCTGTGTTCTTTAGCATAGCCTTTAATAAGCTCATAAACATAAGTGAGTTTTGTCAGCTTCTCTAGCAAATTAATTGAACCCAAAGAGAATGTCATTGGAACCTACAAATTGCACATAGTGAATAAGAAGCATATGATATCCCATGCTTATGTCTCATTCCAATAGTGAGTAGCAGCAGTGTTATAACTCCCCAATGGGGACTGACATTATTTGCATGCAGATAGTGTCAAAGTTAAATGAAAGTATAGATCGCCCTGGTATTATTTTAGAGAGTCACTTGTTATAAGGTAAAAAACACATTTTTGTTACCCAAAATGTCACAATTTTAAAAATTATATTTATTTATTTTATTTTAGAGAGGGAGCGAGAGTAGAGGCCAGGGGAAGAAGAAGAGGGAGAGAATCTCAAGCAGATTCTGCACTGAGTGGACAGTTTTACATGGGCTTCAATTTCACAACCCTTGAGATCATGACCTGTGCTTAAGCCAAGTGTCAGACACTTAACAGACTGAGGCATCCAGATGCCCCAGAAGTGTCACAATGGTCATGATGTCTGAATCATAAAGAAGGGAGAAACACAGGAGAGAAAACTCACATTATCTAAAAGAAGAAGAAAAAGAGTTGAGCTTTTCCTGTTAAACTTATTCATGTTATATGTCACTTAAATCTTAATAAGGTCTTTAAGAATTTAAAGTGAGGTTTGAATCCAACTATTAAAAACACTGTAAATTTTGTCTAGCATTTTGGGGATATGCCCTTCTTGATGTAATTTCAAATATCCAAGCAAATATTAACTAACAGATATTGTAACCCCCCAAAAGATCATAAGAAACATGTTATGTGCTTTTTCCTCTTAAAGTATTTAAACAGAAAGGCAATTGGGTTTAAGTGGTTCTAATGCCTTGACAGCCAGAAGAAGGAAACAAACCTAAGCCAAAGTCAATTTATGCACTGACCTCAAAGTCAAGAAATTGCAACTTAAGAATGACCAATCACAAACACTTTACTAGGCTTTACTAAACATTTAAGTTATTGCCTATCAAATAACGTCCTCCTTTGCTCTGTGTCTTCTTTAGAAAAACATTTCCCCTGATATGATCCATAAAGCACTACAAATGATCTTTGTTTACTACTGTCTGATATGAATCACTTTTACTCACGTAAAATATGGAAAATCTAATGTGCCTCAGTTTTTTCTTTTTTAAACATTATTGGTTTATTTGTTTATTACATTCCAGTGTAGCTGATATAGGGTGTTATCTTAGTTTCAGGTATCCAATGTAGTGATTCAAGAATTCTGTACATAACTAAGTACTCATCATGTTAAGTGCACTCTTCATCCCCAGCACCTGTTTCACCCATCCCTCACCCACCTCTTCTGGTAACCATTAGTGTGCTCTCTGTAGTGAAGAGTCATGTTTAGTTTTTTTTTTTTTTTTTTTTTTTTTTTTTTTTTGTGGGGGGAGCTGTTTTGGTCCTTTTTATTTTCTCTGTTGTTTCATTTATTTCGTAAATTCTTCAATTCTGTGAAATTTTATGCTATTTGTCTTTCTTTCACTGACTAGTTACATCCATGCATTGAAAAATGTCAAGATTCGGGGGTGCTTGGGTGGCTCAGTAGGTTAAAGCCTCTGTCTTCAGCTCTGGTCATGATCCTGGGGTTCTGGGATCGAGCCCCACATTCGGCTCTCTGCTCAGCGGGGATCCTGCTTCCTCTTCTCTCTCTGCCCGTCTCTCTGCCTACTTGTGATCTTTCTCTCTCTCTCTGTCAAATAAATAAATAAATCTTAAAAAAAATGAAAAATGTCAAGATTCATTCTTCTTTATGGCTGAGTAACATACTATTGCAAATAAATATATATGTATATTTATAATTACATATTCAATATTTATACATATGCATATATATTATATATGTATGAGGGTATACTGCACCTTCCCTATCCATTCACCAATCAATGGACACTGGGGTTCCTTCTGCATCTTGACTATTATAAACAATGTTGTAATAAACATAGGGATGCATCCATTTTTCTTTTAACAACCATTTACAAGTTGTAGACACAGGTCTGCTAGAAATAAGCTATACTGTGAAGGTTTCAATATTCCAGGTACTATCTTAAGTGTTTTGCATGGATAATATATTATTCATTATGACAACACTGTGACGTAGGCTTTCTGTTTATCCCAGTTACAGATCAAAATAGATGCCAAGATAATGCCTCAGAAATAGAGAAAATAAAACTAGTTTCACTATAAAGCTTACAGATTTTGTTATTAAAAATTATATACATTAGGGGGACTCAAGATGGCGGGGAAGTACGAGGAGGCACCGTTTCAACCTGTACCCTAAAGTGAGCTGATTACCTACCAAAGAACTCGGACCACCCATGAAATCAGCCTGAGATCAGAATTATACACGTCTGGATCTCTACAGCAGCAGAAGACGCCAGTGGCAGGTAAAGCCCACTGGGAGCATCGGACTGATATCGAAAGATAAACAAAAAGGGGAGGGAGCCACCAGAGGTGACCGATTGGAAAGTAATACCCCAATACGAGAGTGCCCTGCGTCTGGGGACCAGCATTAACTTGGAGTCTGGTTGAAAGCACTCAAAAAACAAAGAGCAAAGGATCACGAAGGGAAATAGTGGGAACCTGGGTGGTTAGGGTCAGGGACCTAAGTCCCTGGACCCAGGACAGCCTCCCCTGGTGCTGAGTCAGAGAGAGTGTGGCAGAGAAATCAGGTCTCCACCCCTGAGCCGCCAGTGCACCTGACCCGCCAGTGCGCCCGAGAACGAGTGGGGTCTGGATCCCATGAAGGACTGGGAGCCTGGCCTGACAGCATTCCTGAAACGCGCAAGTCCCACACGCTCCCTTGGGAGAGGTGCTCATAGGCGCTAGCCTGGAGCTCTGGCATCTGGAAAAAACAGACATTCCCAGCTCCGGAGAGCGGGAAAATCTCAGTGTGCGATCTCTGCTCTGAACCTCTCTGGCGGTCTGGAGCTGCCTAGACAGCCAACGCTACCCTGGTTTTGGGTACAACAAGGAGCTCCTGCATCCCCATGGACAGTGACTCAGAACCGACTCTGCCAGCAGCTCTTGCAGAACATTCTGAGGCTTCTCTCTCAGAGGGAGGTCAGGGTGCAGTTTACTCTCCTCTAAACCTCCAAAAACCATCAAAAGCTGTCAAGGCGAGAGAAAACAGATGAAAGAACATAAAAACCCTCAAAGAACAAAAGCCTGAAAAACAAACAGTTTCCTCAGAGCCCACTCCCTTGAGGGGAGCCGGAGGACATAACTCAGGGAACATGATTGCCTGAAAACCTACGTGGCAGGCCCCTCCCCCAGAAAACGAACCAGGAAGGAAGAAAAAAAAAAAAAAAAGACTACAAGAGAAAAACCATCACTACTTCATAAATACAACTTTTATTTTTAACTCTTTACCAATATTCCGGTTCTTTTTTTTATACATACAGATAATTTTTTAACCTATTTACCATCACACTGAAATGTCCAGTACATCAAATTCTTTAATAACTTTCTAACCTGAAATTTTTGATACATACACCCGTGTTTTTCTTTTGCTTTTCTATTTTTTAACTCTTTTTTAAATTTTAACTTAGTTTAGTCTAGTTTATTCTTTTTTAATTTTTATTTTCTACTATACATATAGAGTTATACTTCAAGGTGATCCCCTTTCCCCAAACAATGCTACCCCTATAGGCAAACCAGTTTCTAATCCCCTGTAATTTAGGAAAGTTGAGTCCCTTAACAAAAACATCAAGATACCTTCAGGAAGAATCAAAATAACCTTCCTCACCCACACTGAGAATTTATAACCACTCTCCGAATTTTTCCTTCTGTCAGTGTTTCTGTGAATTTGTGTTTGTCCTGATAATATATCAATCTTATACTTGGGGTTCTGTCAGATGAGGTTCTTCCTTTTTTTTTTTTTTTTGTTATATATATGTATTTTTTTCTCTTATATACTTTTATCAGTCTATTTGTTTGTCTGTTTTTGTTTGTATACTTCACAAATCTTACCTTTTGGCCCATTTGGGCTGAGCCTTCTCTTTTATCTTCCCTTTTTTCCCTATCTCTCTCTCTCCTTTTTTCCTTTTTTCTTTTCCCTTTTTTTTCTTTCTTCTTCTCTATTTCTTTTTCTTTTCTTTTTTCTCTCATTTGGGTGGGGAATCCTGATTGCACAGAAGCGTTCCAGGGTGCACCTTGACTGCACCACAATCGATAAGTCCAGCTGCATCTGTTCAGTCATCTCTTACCAAAATGACTAGGAGGAGGAATACCCAACAGAAGAAAAATACAGAGGATGGGCCTTCTGCAACAGAGCTAATGACTATCGACATAGACAATATGTCAGAAAAGGAATTCAGACTAACAATTATCCAGGCAATAGCTAGGTTGGAGAAAGCCATGGAAGACGAAACAGAATTGATTAGGGCAGAACTGAAAGCCACCAGGGATGATGTTCACAATGTTAGGGCAGAACTGAAAGCCACCAGGGATGATGTTCTAAATGCTCTCAATGAGTTCATCTAATCTAAATTCTCTAAAACCTAGGGTAACTGAGACAGAAAATAGAATTATTGATCTGGAGGACAAACAGATAGAGAGAAAGAATGAGGAGGAAGCCTGGAACAAACAGCTCAGAAGCCACGAAAACGGAATCAGGGAAATAAATGATGCCTTGAAAAGTTCCAACGTCAGAATTATTGGAATCCCTGAAGGGGAGGAAAAAGAAAGAATTCTAGAAGATAGAGTGGAAGAAGTTGTCGATGAAAATTTTCCCAATCTCACGAATGGAAACAACGTTCATGTACTAGAGGCAGAGAGATTTCCTCCTAAGATTTTAGATTCTCGATAGTCCTCACGACACCTTATAGTTAGAATGAGGAATTATGTTTCATGACAGACCCTCTTAAAAGCAGCTAGGACAAAGAAGCTCCTTACATAAAGAGGAAAGCCCATTAGAATAACGTCAGATCTTTCCACAGAGACCTGGCAAGCCAGGAAGGGCTGGCAAAATATATTGAGTACTAAGTGAGAAGAACATGCAACCAAGAATACTCTCTCCAGCAAGACTGACATTTAAAATGGATGGAGAGATAAAGAGTTTCCAAGTCTCGTAAGGCTTAAAAGACTATGCAACCACCAAGCCGACACTGCAGGAAATATTAAGGGGGTTCCTATAAAAGAGAAAAAAATCCTAAAAATATCATTGAACAGAAATAGAGAAACAGAAAGACTTCAAAGGCAACACGATGTCCATAAAAACCTATCTCTCAATAATCACTCTCAATGTGAATGGCCTAAATACACCCATAAAACGACACAGGGTTGCAGATTGGATAACACGACCGGACCCATCCATATGTTGTCTACAAAAGACTCATTTTGAACCTAAGGATACACCCAGACTGAAAGTGAAGGGATGGAGAAGCATCTTTCATGCCAATGGGCCTCAAAAGAAGGTGGGGGTAGTGATTCTCATATCATATCAATTAGATTTTAAACTAAAGACTGTAGTCAGAGATACAGAAGGACAGTACATCATTCTTTTTTTTTATTCGTTTATTTGTTTATTTACAGCATAACAGTGTTCATTGCTTTGGCATCACACTACATAATTCTTAAAGGCACTATCTGCCAAGATGATCTAACAATTGTGAATATCTATGATCCCCAATATGGGAGCACCCAAAAACAACAGAATACTCATTCTTCTCAAGTGCACATGAAACCTTCTCCAGAATAGACCACATACTCTGTCACAAAGCAGGACTCAACCGATACCAAAAGACTGACATTATTCCCTGCATATTCTCAGATCACAATGCTTTGAAACTGGAACTCAATCACAAGGAAAAGTTCAGAAGGAACTCAAACACCTGGAAGCTAAAGACCACCTTGCTTAAGAATGCTTAGATCAATCAGGAGATCAAAAATGAACTTAAACAATTCATGGAAACCAATGAGAATGAAGACACTTTGGTCCAAAACCTATGGGATACAGCATAGGCGGTTCTAAGGGGGAAATACATAGCCATCCAAGCCTCCCTCAAAAACATTGAAAAATCCAGAATACACCAGCTGTCTCTACACCTTAAAGAACTGGAGAATCAACAACAAATCAAACCAACTCCACATGCAAGAAGGGAAATAATCAAGATTAGAGCAGAGATCAATGAGGTAGAAACGAGAGATTCAGTAGAACATATCAATGAAACTAGAAGCTGGTTTTTTGAAAGAATCAATAAGATCAATAAACCATTGGCCACACTAATCCAAAAGAAAAGAGAGAAAGCCCAAATTAATAAAATTATGAATGAAAAGGGAGAGATCACAACACCAAGGAAATAGAAACAATCATCAGAAATTATTACCAACAGTTATATGCCAATAAGCTAAGCAACCTAGATGAAATGGATGCATTCCTGGAAAGCTACAAACTCCCAAAATTGAACCAGGAAGAAATTGACATCTTCCATTGATACCGATATCTAGTAACGAGATTGAAGCAGTGATCAAAAGCCTCCCAAAAAACAAGAGCTCAGGACCTGATGGATTCCCTGGGGAATTCTACCAAACTTTCAAAGAAGAAATAACACCAATTCTCCTGAAGCTGTTCCAAAAAATTGAAGCAGAACGACAACTTCCAGACTCTTTTTATGAAGCCAGCATTACCCTGATCCCCAAACCAGGCAAAGACCCCTACCAAAAAGGAGAATTTCAGACCAATATCACTGATGAATATGGATGCTAAGATTCTCAACAAGATCCTAGCAAACAGGATCCAGCAGCACATTCAAAAGATTATCCACCATGACCAGGTGGGATTCATCCCTGGGTTGCAAGGTTGGTTCAACATTCACAAATCAATCAGTGTGATAGAACACATCAATAAGAGAAGAGAGAAGAACCACATGGTCCTCTCAATTGATGCAGAAAAAGCATTCGACAAAATCCAGCATCCGTTCCTGATGAAAACGCTTCAGAGTATAGGGATAGAGGGAACATTCCTGAACTTCATAAAATCTATCTATGAAAGACCCACAGCAAATATCATCCTCAATGGGAAAAAGCTTGCAGCCTTCCCGTTGAGATCAGGAACACGACAAGGATGCCCACTCTCAGCACTCTTGTTCAACATAGTATTAGAAGTTCTAGCAACGGCAATCAGACAACAAAGAGAAATAAAAGGTATCCAAATTGGCAAGGAAGAAGTCAAACTCTCTCTCTTTGCAGATGACATGATTCTTTATATGGAAACCCCAAAGATTCCACCACCAAACTACTTGAACTCATACAGCAATTCAGTAACGTGGCAGGATACAAAGTCAATGTACAGAAATCAATGGCTTTCTTATACACTAACAATGAAAATACAGAAAGGGAAATTAGAGAATTGATTCCATTTACTAGAGCACCAAGAACCATAAGATAACTGGGAATAAACGTAACCAAAGAGGTAAAGGAGCTGTACTCGAGGAACTACAGAACACTCATGAAAGAAATTAAAGAAGACACAAAAAGATGGAAGACCGTTCCATGCTCTTGGATTGGAAGAATAAACATTGTTAAAATGTCTATACTGCCTAGAGCAACCTATACTTTTACTGCCATTCCGATCAACATTCCACCGGTATTTTTCAAAGAGCTGGAGCAAGTAATCCTAAAATTTGTATGAATCAGAAGAGATCCCGAATTGCTAAGGAAATGTTGAAAAACAAACACAAAACTTGCGGCATCACATTACCCGATTTCAAGCTTTACTACAAAGCTGTGATCACCAAGACAGCATGGTACTGGCAGAAAAACAGACACATAGACCAGTGGAACAGAGTGGAGAGCCCAGATATGGACCCTCAACTCTATGGTCAAATAATCTTCGACAAAACAGGCAAAAATATTCAATGGAAAAAAGACATTCTCTTCAATCAATGGTGCTGGGAATACTGGACAGCGATATGTAGAAGAATGAAACTCAACCATTCTCTTACACCATACACAAGGATAAATTCGCAATGGATAAAAGACCTCAACGTGAGACAGGAATCTATCAGAATCCTAGAGGAGAACATAGGCAGTCACCTCTTCGATATCAGCCACAGCAACTTCTTTCAAGAGATGTCTCCAAAGGCAAAGGAAACAAAAGTGAAAATGAACTTTTGGGACTTCATCAAGATCAAAAGCTTCTGCACAGCAAAGGAAACAGTCAACAAAACAAAAAGGCAACCCACGGAATGGGAGAAGATATTTGCAAATGACAGTACAGGCAAAAGGTTGATATCCAGGATCTATAAAGAACTCCTCAAACTCAACACACACAAAACAGATAATCATATCAAAAAATGGGCAGAAGATATAAACAGACACTTCTCCAATGAAGACATACAAATGGCTATCAGACACATGTAAAAATGTTCATCCTCACTAGCCATCAGGGAGTTTCCAATTAAAACCACATTGAGATACCACCTAACACCAGTTAGAATGGCCAAAATTAGCAAGACAGGAAACAACGTGTGTTGGAGAGGATGTGGAGAAAGGGGAACCCTCTTCCACTGTTGGTGGGAATGCAAGTTAGTGCAGCCACTTTGGAGAACAGTGTGGAGATTCCTGAAGAAATTAAGAATAGAGCTTCCCTATGACCCTGCAATTGCACTGCTGGGTATTTACCCCAAAGATACAGATGTAGTGAAAGGAAGGGCCATCTGTACCCCAATGTTTATTGCAGCAATTGCTACGGTCACCAAACTGTGGAAAGAACCAAGATGCCCTTCAACGGATGAATGGATAAGGAAGATGTGGTCCATATACACAATGGAGTATTATGCCTCCATCAGAAGGGACGAATACCCAACTTTTGTAGCAACATGGACGGGACTGGAAGAGATTATGCTGAGCGAAATAAGTCAAGCAGAGAGAGTCAAGTATCATATGGTCTCACTTATTTGTGGAGCATAACAAAGAACATGGAGGACATGGGGAGATGGAGAGGAGAGGGAGTTGAGGGAAACTGGAAGGGGAGATGAACTATGAGAGACTATGGACTCTGAAAAACAACCAGAGGGTTTTGAAGGGGCGGGGCTGGGGGTGGGAGGTTGAGGAACCAGGTGGTGGGTGATAGGGAGGGCACATACTGCATGGAGCACTGGGTGTGATGCCAAAACAATGAACACTGTTATGCTGTAAATAAACAAATAAAAAAATTTTTCTATATGTATAAAAAATGAATCAGAATAATGGTAAAGAGTTAAAATTAAAAGTTGTATTTATGAAGTAGTGGTGGTTGTTCTCTTGTCGTCTTCTTCTTTTTTTTTTTTTTTTCTTCCTTCCTGGTTGGTTTTCTGTGGGAGGGGCCTTCCACATGTGTCAATGATGTTCCCTGAGTTAGGTCCTCCTGCCCCCCTCAATGGGGTGGGCTCTGAGGAAACCATTGTTTTTCAGGCTTTTGTTCTCTGGAGGTTTTTATTTTTGTTCATCTCTTTTCTCTTGCCTTGACAGCTTTTGATGGTTTTTGGAGGTTTAGAGGAGAGCAAACTGCACCCAGACCTCCCTCTCAGAGAGATGCCTCAGAATGCTCTGCAGAGCTGCTGGCAGAGTGGTTTCTGAGTCACCATCCCTGGAGATGCAGGATCTCCTCCTTGTACCCAAAACCAAGGTAGCGGCGGCTGTCTGGGCAGCTCCAGACTTCCAGAGAGGTTCCAAGCAGTGATCACACCCTGAGATTTTCCTGCTGGCCTAGGCTGGGAGTGCCTGTTTTTTCAGGGTGCCAGAGTGCCTGGCTAGCGCCTGTGAGCACTTCTCCCAGGGGGAAGTCTGGGGCGTGCTTGTCTCTGGCTCTGATCCCCCTGTGGGGTGTCTAAGAACTCCAGGCACTTGGAACCTTCCTGCACCTCTCTCAGAGAAGGTTTGGGGCGCACATGTTTCAGGAATGCCATCTGGCGAGCCTCCCAGACCCTCAGAGGTGCTGGACCCCATGAGTCCTCTACCTTGCTGGTGGCTCTGGTGCGCTGGTGGCTCAGGGACCAAGACCTGGTTTCTCCACCACACTCTCTCTGGCTCAGTGCCAGGGGAGGCTGTCCTGGGTCCGGGGACTTAAGCCCCTGTCCCTAACCTCCCCAATTCCCACAATTTACCCCGGCGATCCTTTGCTCTTCATTTTTTTTTCCCTGAGTGCTTTTAACCAGACTCCTAAAGCTAATGCTGGTCCACAGACACAGGGCACTCTCATATTGGGGTATTACTTTCCATCAGTTCCCTCTGGTGGCTCTCTCCCCCTTCTGTTTATCTTCTGTTATCATTCCGACATTCCCACTCCACTTTACCTACCCACTGGCTTCTTCTGCTCCTATAGACATCCAGATGTGTATAATTATGACCTCAGGCTGATTTCATCGGTGATCAGAGTTCTTTGGTAGGTAATCAGCTCACTTTAGGGTACAGGTTGAAAAGGTGCCTCCTCCTAATTCCCCCCCATCTTGACTCCCACCTTTTAAATATTTCCAGTTTTGGAAGCTCTTTTTCTCACCATTCATTTTGAACGTCTTCTTTGCTAGATAAAATATACTTGGCTTCATGTTCTTTTCACTTGGTGCTGTAATATGTCTTCCAGCCCTTTTTCTCTTGCCAGATTTCTGTGGCCAATCCTGACATTATTCTGATGGACCATCCTCTGTAAGTTAGGAATCTCTTCCCACTGGTTGCCCTTAGGACCTCTTGTCTAAAATTATGATTCATGAAATTTACAACTAAGCGTCTGGAGGTCTTTCTAGATTCATTGATCTTGGTGGATATCCTTTCTGCCTGTAGGACATAAACGCTTGTTCCATTCCCCAGCCTGGGGAAATTTTCATCTAGAAATTTTCAGCTGTATCTTTTAGTCTTCTCTCTTTCTTCACCCCTTCAGGGTTACCAATAATTCTGATGTTAGAAAGTTTCATGGCATCATTTATTTCCTTAATTCTGTTTTCATCACTTCTAAGCTGTGTGTTCCAGGCCTCCTCCTGATACTTCTTCACTATCAGTTTGTCTTCTAGATCACTATTTCTACCTTCTGCCTTGATACCCTGGCTGTTATAGTATTTAGATTAGATTGGATCTCATTGAAAGCCTTTTTAAACTTCTGCCAGATTGGGTCTCACTTCCACCCTTAGTGATTCTATGTTGTCAGTCATGGTTTTCTCCAACCTAACCATTGCCTCGGTAATTGTTACACTGAATTCCCTTTCTATCATACTGTTTATGTCCATATCCAACAGTTTTTTGGGAGAGGGCACAGTTTCTGAATTTTTCCCCTGTTGGGCGTTCCTCTTCCTAGTCATTTTGGTGAGACGTGTTTGAAGGGGCGTATCAAACATGATCCAGGCAGGTTGCACTCTGGAAAATTTCAGAGTAATCAGAAGTCAAACCAAAAAGAAAGAAAAAAGAAAAAAAAGTGAGAGAAGAGAGAAAGAGAAAAATAAGGAAGCAAAAATCCAGCTAAAATGAGCTCCAACATTAGATTTATAAGGTACATAAAAATGAACAATAAAAAGACTGACAAAAGTAAATGATAATAAAAAAAATTAAGAGCCCAGCCTAAATGAACCCAAAGATTATAATATACAATACCGCAACAAAAACAAATACAAAGAAACAGTGGCAGAAGAATAAGATGAGAAGGGTGGTTGTTTATCCTCAGTGTGTTCAAGGAAGGCTATTTTGGTTCGTTTGGGTGTATGTTGATATCTTCATTAAAGGACTCAACTTTCCAGAGATAATAGGAAATTAAAACTGGCTTATATGTAGGGGGTAGTATTAAATGTCGAAAAAGGATTACCTTGAAGCTTATATCTATCTATATCTATATAAATATCTATATCTATATCATCTATATCTATTATCATATACATCTATTTACATGTGTATATATACATACATATTTATTAATATATATTAATATGTATATATTAAAGTAAGAAAAGTAATATAAAAGAAAATGAAAAGGAAAAGGAAACACGGGTATATGTATAAAAAATTCAAGTTTTAAGTTTATTATGGAATATGTTGTATTAAACCTCTAGTTGTAATGGGAAGTAGGTTAAAACAATTAAAAGAACAAGAATCATAAGAATGAATTAAAAAATTGTATCTATGAAATATGCAGGTTTTAGGGCAATATCCAGAGCTTAATATATTGGTTTTCCCTCGTGTTGAGGTTTTACAATTTCATGGGAACCAATGATGGTCCTCTCCTTCTTTTAGTTTTTCTTCTGGGGCAAGGGCCTGCAGGTTCTTAAGGGGCTGGATTCTGTGGAAACCAGTTTTCCAGGCTTTCATTCTCTGGAGGTTTTGTTCTTTGCCAATGTGTTGCTGCATTTCAGGTCAGAGCAAGGAAAGAATCTGTCTGCACCCAGACCTCTGTTTCACAGAGAAGACTCAGATGTTCCCTCTGGGTGCTTCCCAGCACACAGACTCCCCTCTGAAAACTCCACTGAATCGCACAACCTACCACAGGTGGTGTGCACAACCCCCAGCCCCAGTCCCGGTGGTCACCAGAGGCCCCCGCTTTACTGCACTCCCATGTCACTAAACTGCAAGAGATATTGGTCCAGGGAATCCACTTCCAGTGGCTGTCTTTGCCAGGACTGCTCTCTGGTGTCCAGGCCAACCAGGTACACTCAGGTCCAGTGGTGGCACAGTTCATGGAAGGCTCTCTCCAGGGAATCCTGACCAGAGATCGTGCCAGTTTCTCTCAGGCACAGGCTTGGAGCATTCCAAGCTTATGGCTGGTCATGGAATACTGAGGTCCTAGAGATCACCTTGGTGCCCACAACAGGCTCTCAAGTAAGGTTAATAGAGCACCCAGCTAAGCGGTGGTGCAAGAGGTGGAAAACCATGGGCACAGGGACCACAGACCAGAGGCCCTGCCTACATTCCCAGGACAGCCACACCTGTCAGACACCCCTGGTATCTACCTCTGTCAGAAAGAGTCTGTCATTGTGTGGCCAATTCACCAGTTGCCTCTTAAGATCTTTTGCTCTTTTTGAGTACTTTTAAACAGACTCCAAGTTAATGCTGGCCCCCAATCACAGAGCACTTTTGTATTGAGGTATTACTATCCAAAGTGTTGGTTGGTGGCTCCCTCTGCCTTCAGTTTATCCCCAATATCAGTGTGAGTGCTCCCACTCTGCTCTACCTCTCCATTGATTTCTTCTGCACCATAGAGATCCAGAAGTCTATAATCATACATCTCAGGCTAATTTCCTGGGGTTTCAGAGTGTTCTGGTAGATATTTAGCTCACATTAGGGGGCCGGTTGAAACAGTGGCTACTACTTCTTCATGATCTTCCCCATCCTCCACCAGATAATTGGTCCTTTCTTTGTTCTTTTGGGTAAGTATGGCCAGTGGTTTATTGATATCACTAATTCTTTCAGAGAACCCTCTTCTAGTTTTATTGATGTGTTCCACTCTATTTCTGGTTTCTAATTCATTGAACTCTTCTCATCTGTGCCTTAGGCTCAAATTTTTGTTGAGCCTCCACTTTTTTAAGGTATAGAGATAGTTTGTGAATTCAGGATTTTTTTTTTTTCCTTTTGAGTGAGACTTAGATGGCTATGTGTTATCCCCCTTAGGATCCACGTTGCTATATCCCATAGGTTTTGGACTGAATGTGTTTTCATTCTCATTGGTTTCCATGAATTATATAAATTCTTTTTGGTTTCCTGGTTGACCCAACATTCTTAAGCAGGATGGTCTTTAGCTTCCAAGTGTTTGATTTCCTTACAAACTGTTTCTTGTTGCTGAGTTCCATTTTCAAAGCACTGTGGTCTAAGAATATGCGGGCAATAATCTTGGTCTTTTGGTATCAGTGGAGACCTGGTTTCTGACCTAATAGGTGGTCTATTCTGGAGAAAGTTCCATGTGCACTCTAGAAGAATGTGTATCCCGTTGTCTTTAGGGTGAATGTTCTGTATATCTATGAGGTCCATCTGGACCTTCTGGTCCAGTGTGTCATTCAAAGTTCTTGTTTCTTTGCTGAATTTCTGCTCAGATGATCTGTCCATTGATGAGAATGGAGTGTTGAGGTCTCTCACTATTACTGTTTTATATTATCAATATATCTCTTTAATTTGGTTAACAAATGGATTCTGAAGTTGGCTGCTCCAATATTGTAGGCATACATATTTACAATTGTTAGATCTTCTTTTTGGATACACCCTGTCAGGATGATATGGTGCCCTTCTGAATTTCTAACTACAGATTTTCGCTTAAAATCTAATTTGTCTGATATGAGAATTTCCACCCCGCCATTTTTTTTTTTTTTTTTTTTTGAGGTGTGTTGACATGAAAGTTCCAAACCCTCCCTTCACTCTTACTCTGCATGTATCATTCAATTCAAAATGAGTCTCTTGGGGGGTATATCTCAGTGGTAGAGCATTTGACTGCAAACTGAGTCTCTTATACACAGCATGGGGATGAGTCCTGTATTTTTATCCTACTGCAAAACCATGTCATTTTTATGGGAGCATTTAGGCCATTTACATTGAGAGTGATTATTGAAAGATATTTCATTGTCACCATGTTGCCTGTGCAGTCCAGTTTCTATTGATTGTCTCTGTGTATTTCTTTTCAGTATCACTCTTGGGGTCCTTTTCTTTAATATGACACCCCCCTTAATATTTCTTGCAGGGCATGCTTGGTGGTCACACAAGGTCAGTTCCTGCTGGTTCTGTAAGCTCCTTATCTCTCTATCTGTTCTGAAGGCAGCCTTGTCAGATAAAGAAAACTTGGGTGCATGTTCCTCTCATTGAGTACCCTGCATAGGTCTTGCTAGCCTTTTCTCACTTGCTGGGTCTCCGTGGACAGGCCCAATGTTATTCTGATGTTGCTCCCTTTGTACTAAGGAATTCTCTTCCCTCTAGCTGCCCTTATGATGGTTTCTTATTTCTAAGATTTGGGAGTTTTACTATGGGATGCCAGGGTTTTTTCTGTTCCTCTTCATTTGGGATGGGTCCTCTGCTTCTAGGACAGGAACTCTTGTTTCATTTCTTGGGTTAGGGAATTTCTCAATGGTGGTTTCCTCTGCTATATCTTCTAGTCCTCTCTCTCCAACCTCTTAAGGGATATCAATAATTCTGATATTGGAACGTTCATGGCATCATTTATTTCTCTAAACCTGTTTTTATGGGTTTTAAGCTGTTTGTTCCAAGCCCGCTCCTTTTTTTTTTAATATCAGTTTGTCTTCTAGATTGTCTTATAAACCACTAATTGATTCTTCTGCCTAATTTACCCTAGCTGTTGGGATATCTAGATTAGATTGGATCTCTTTGAGAGCATTTTAAAATTCTGCCAGCTCAACTCTCATTTCTGCCCTTAGAGAACCTCTGTTGCCACTACAGATTTTATGCATCCTAGTTATTTTCTGCATCACTGTTATTCTGTAGTCTATTTCTGACATCCTGCTTATATTCATATGCATTTGTTCTGTGGCAAAAGTCACAGTTTCTGATTTTTTCCTATGTTGAGGGTTACTTCTCTGAGTCATTCTGTTGAGGAGTATTGAGGGAGTGTGCAGAGTGCAGATTATTGACCACAGCCCAATGAAAAAGAGGTTTGTTGACCCCTTGTTCTTCCAGCTTGTCCTCTGCCATGGTGTTGCTCAGGCAATCCCATTTGGGTTGAGATGCCCAGTTCCCTGTGGGTGGGGCATGGGCCAGGGCCAGGGAAAACTGGATTTGGAGGCTTTTGTTCTCTGGAGACATTCTCTGTTGCATTTCCACAACACCCCACCCACCATGGGTAAGAACAGAGGTGACCTTCTCCAAACCTCTGTCTCGGAGCAAGGAGATAACATTCTGCCCAGTCAGTGAGCTCTGCTGGCCCCAGTGTCCCTGTTTCCATCTCTGGTGCCAAAAACTACAGCACCCTGGGTTGTGCGCCCCACCGCAGCATACCCAGCCCTCATATCTAGGTTGAGGACATATCTGCCCTTTGTTCTTCTAGAACTGCATGTCATCCCAAGTTTGCATGTGTGCCCCCACAGCTGCAGGTTTCAGGGTGGGGTAGCTCCCCCAAGTACCTTCCTTGCTATACTGCTCTGCAAGTCTGTGCCAGGTCCCCAGCGTGGGAGTCATTTCAGGTCCAATGGCTCCCTCAGCCTAACATTTATCTTCAATATTCGCCCAAAATTGCATGGCTCTCCCCACCCCCAATCACCAACAGTGATATTCTGTTGGATAGAACATCCAACAGTGATATTCTCTTTATCAAGATCCGATCTATCTTCTTACAGCCCAGACTGATTTTGTAGGTGTTTTGAATGGTCAGGTAGCCATCCAGCTCAATTCAGGGGATGGGTTGAAATAGAGTGCCGCCTCCTTTGTGACCATTACCCATTTGACCATTCTTTAACAGGATATTCTTTAACCAGCACATGTGATCTCCCCACTTTTTTTTCCTTGCTATTGACTTTATGTTTTATAGCACTGTGTTCTAAAAACATGCATATTTTGTTCTCAAATTTTTATACTTGCCGAAACCTGATTTTTGGTCCAATATGTGTTTTCTTCTGGAAAATGTGCCATGTGCACTTGTGAAGAATTTGGGTTCTGCTGCTGTAGGGTGAACTGCTCTGAATATGTTTGTTAAGTCCCTCTGGTCCAGTGTGTCATTCAAAGCCCTCAATTCATTATTGATTTCTGCTTAGAGGATCTGTCCATTGCTTTGTGTGGGGTGTTACAGTCCCCTAATATTTGTTTTGTGTTTCTTTATGTTTACTATTAATTGTCTATATACTTAGTTGCTTCCATAGTAGGAGCATAAACAAGTTTTCAGTCTCCTTGATGGAGAGACCCCTTACTGATGACATAATTCCCTTCTTTATCTCATATTAAACTTTCTGGTTTAAACTCTAGTTTGTTTGTTAAAAGTACTCTACTCCGGCTTTCTTTTGACATCCATTTGCATGACAAATTGTTCTCTGTCGCCTATATTTTAATCCTCAAGTGTCCTTAGGTTTAAAGTGAGTCTCTTACTTTATTCATAGAAATTATCAATAGATCTGTATTTAGCATCATTTTATTCATTATCTTGACATTGTTTCTGTACATGTTCTCTGTTCCTTTCTTGTTCTAGTCATTTTTGATTTCACCTTTTCAGATAAAAAGTGTCCTTTGATATATCATTTAGGTCTGATTTACTGACCGTTAATTCCTCTAGAGTTTGTAAGTCTGGAAAACTCTTCATCTTTCTTTATATTCTGAATGACAGGTTTGTTATATAGCATATTCATGCTTTAGACTTTCCGCATTCAGCACTTTGAATATATCACGTCATTGTCTTCTAGTTGCCAAATTTCCGTGGAGAGACGTACAGTTAGCATATGGGTCTTTCTTTGCACCCTAAGGATTCTTTTTTCTTGCCCCTTTAAAGATATTCCTCTATGGCTAGATTTTGGAAATTTAATGACACTATGTCTTGTGTTGGCCTCCTTCTCTTGATGTGATAGAGTTCTCTGTGCCTCTGAATCTGGATCTGCTTTTACCCCATATTAGAGAAGTGTTCAGGTATGATCCTCAAAGAAATTTTCAGGCTTCTTTTCTCTCTCTCTTCTAGAACTCCTACAATATGCATATAATTACATTTGATGGAGTCAATGATTCCCCTAAGTCCATTCTCATGTTCCATAATGCCTCCCACTGTTTTGTTTAGCTTCGTTATTTTCCATTATTTTTTCTTCCAGGCCACTAATTTGATCCTCTGGTTCTTCTAACCTACTGTTCATTGCATCCAGTCTGCTTTTAATCTTTTGATTTCTTTTAACTCTTTTATATCTGTAGTAAGTGTCACCCTGATGTCTTCTATTCTTTTCTCAAGCCCAAGTGAGTATCTTGGCTGCTGCTTTAAATCCTCCATCATGCATTTTACATGTATCTGCTTCACTTAGATTGCCTACCCATGATCTTTTCTTGTTCTGTCACTTGGGATAAATTGATTCTTCTGTCTTTCATTTGGTCTAAGCTCTGTCTTCTTCTATGATTTAGAAAAGCCCATTGTATTTTCTGCTCCTGAGGGTAATGGCTTTAGGTAGAGAAGATCACATAATGCCCAAGGTCGGGCGCTTCAGAGAATCTCAGGTGGTTGTTTCATGTACTCTGCTGCTTGTTGTTGCCATCCTCTGTCATTCAGGCCAATCATCTGCGGAGGTTATCTTTGCCTGAATTGAGGAGTGTTTGGTGTCTTGCCTGAATATGGTGAGGTTTAGCTTGGTGGGCTCTGGTACGCCTCTGAAATGCTGCTTGAGTTGGTCTCAACTCAAACTCAACTCAACTCAACTCTGAAGCTAAGACCTTCAGAATGCTATAGTCAGCAGAGAGGATGTGGGCAGGGATTAACTCTAGTCCCCTACTGGATGGCCTGTTCTACTGGGACCTAACATGTTTGACTGAGAAAGTCAGCTCCACCAGAGTGCAGTGGTTGGGACTACTAACTTGCAAGTTAGGCAGCCAATGTCCTCACTGCCTTGCTTTTGGCAGGTTGCTCAGTATTCATGCTGGAGGTAGTAGAGAACAATGTTTTCTTTGCTCCCATAAAAGCATCTATGTGAACACTGTCTATCAGGGATAGACTCCAAGAACAAGTAATCTCCCCACATTGTCTCCAGGTATTGTCTCTGGTCATGTGTTCCAGGCTGTCTGAACCTGCTTGTTTGCTTGTGTTCTCTCCAGGAGCAACACAGTGTTCTCTGGACTCTAGGTCAGCCAAGCCTTCTGACCTTAATACTCTAGGCTTTAAGCCCCTCTGGTTGCAAGGTCTCATGCCATTAAGTCCCTCTCATTTTCACAATCAACTGCTTGAGGAAACATTCTCCTGGTGGGTTCCCAGCGTGCTCCACTCTCATATGCCATTCTTTTTGGCCATTTCTTGTTAGAAGGATGGTTAGTGAGTATAGCTGTGAATAAAGGAGATTAAATCTGACATTAGTTGCTGGAAATGTGACTGAAGGTCAATTAAAATGAGTTTCCTATTCCGTTGACGTTACATTGTTATAAAAAAGAGACTTTTATCTCTAAAAATGTCATTATAAGCCTTATACTAACCATAAACGATAAGCTTACAGTAGACACATAGCAGATATGAAGGAAGTGAGGAACAGACTAAAGGACATAAATAATAAAAAAAAAAACCACACACTCACACAAAACAAAAGCAAAAAAGAAACAAACAAGCAAAAAAAAAAACAGTAAATAAGGAGAAAGTAGAAAAGAATCAAAAGTCAGAAACCAACAAAATGAAACAGTTTATACCTTACATATAATAATTAATTAAAGCATTCAGCACTAAATTCTCATATCAATGAAAAACAGGGTACTGAAAGGATTTGAAAGAAAAGGTAAAAACAGGCAAAAAAAACCCAACAACAACTAAACAAGATCCAACAATATGTTGCCCACAAGAGATTCAATTCAACTTTAAAGATAATGCATGGCTTGAAATGAAGGAATGGGAAAAGATAGTTCATGCCAAGGGCAAGCAAATGAAAGCAGAAGTGGTTGTGGCTATGTCAGGTAGATAGATTTTAAGTCTAAATTAGTTGCAAGACACAAAGAAGGTCCTTAGACTTGATAGAGTATCAATTCGTCAAGAAGATACAAAAATTGCAAATATATGTGTCACCAACATTAGAGATCCTAAGGACTTGAAGAATGTTAACAGAATTGAAGGGAGATATAGACCACAATAAAATAATGGTAGGACAATGATATCCCATTTTCAGCACAGGGTAGATCATCCAGATGGAATTGTGGTAAGGAATAGCAGACCTCAAGGGCACTATGGGCTTAAGAGACACACGCATAAGACTGCGTCTATTAGCACCATAATAGAAGATCTTCTCAAGTGCAGACCTCGCATTTTCTACTATAGATTTTGTGCTGGACCACAAATCCAGCATTACTTAATTTAAAAAGATTCAAATCCTATTTTCTATATTTATCACCATAGTGATATGAAAAAAGAATTCACATCGAAAAGGAAAACCAAGCAATATCTTAATAGTTGGAAATCTAAACACGCTCCTGAACAATCAATGGATCAAAGAAGAAATCAAAAGGAAATTCAGAAAGTATCTTGAACAAAGGAAAATAAAGGAAATTATGGGAAATGATACAAAACCATTTCTGTGAGGGAAGAATATAGGAGTAAATTTGTATATTTAGAAAAATTAAAAAGACCCAAATAACCTAAATTTACACAATAAGGAACCAGAAAAAGAACAACCTAAATCCAAACTTAGGAGATAAAATGAAATAGTAAACATTATTGCAAAATTAAATGAAATACAAACAAAAAATAGAAAAAAACCCCATAAAACCACCATTTCTTTTTAAATGTAATTTTATTTTTAATTCCATTTTAGTGTTCCAGAATTTATTGTTTATGGAACACACCCAGTGCTACATGCAATATGTGCCCTACACATGACACCAGGCACACACAACCCCTCACCCACCTCCTCTTCAAACCCTCAGTTTCTCAGAGTGAACAGTCTCTCATGGTTTGTCTCCTCCAATTTCCCCCAATCCCAGATTGTTTCATTTATTCTTCTCCTATCCACCTAACCCCCCATGTTGCATCTCCACATCCTCATATCAGGGAGATCATATGATAGTTGTCTTTCTCCAATTGACTTATTTCACTAAGCATGATACCCTCTAGTTCCATCCACGTCTCTGATCATGTGTCGCAAATGACAAGATTTCATTTCTTTTGATGGCTGCATAGTATTCCATTCTGTATATATACCACATCTTCTTTATCCAGTCGTCTGTTGATGGACATCCAGGTTCTTTCCATAGTTTGGCTATTTTAGACATTGCTGCGATAAACATTCGGGTACACGTGCCCATTTGGATCACTCCGTTTGTATCTTTAGGGTAAATATCCAGGACTGCAATTGCTGGGTCATAGGGTAGTTCTATTTTCAACATTTTGAGGAACCTCCATGCTGTTTTCCAGAGTGGTTGCACCAGCTTGCATTCCCACCAACAGTGGAGGAGGGTTCCCCTTTCTCCACATCCTCGCCAGCATCTGTCATTTCCTGACTTGTTAATTTTAGCCATTCTGACTGGTGTGAGGTGATATCTCATTGTGGTTTTGATTTGTATTTCCCTGATGCCGAGTGACGTGGAGCACTTTTTCATGTGTCTGTTGGCCATCTGGATGTCTTCTTTGCAGAAATGTCTGTTCATGTCCTCTGCCCATTTCTTGATTGGATTGTTTGTTCTTTGGGTGTTGAGTTTGCTAAGTTCCTTATAGATTTTGGACACTAGCCCTTTATCTGATATGTCGTTTGCAAATATCTTCTCCCATTCTGTCAGTTGTCTTTTGGTTTTGTGAACTGTTTCCTTTGCCATGCAGAAGCTTTTGATCTTGATGAAATCCCAATAGTTCATTTTTGCCCTTGCTTCCCTTGCCTTTGCGGATGTTCCTAGGAAGATGTTGCTGCAACTGAGGTCGAAGAGGTTGCTGCCTGCATTCTCCTCAAGGATTTGGATGGATTCCTTTCTCACATTGAGGTCCTTCATCCATTTGGAGTCTATTTTCGTGTGTGGTGTAAGGAAGTGGTCCAATTTCATTTTTCTGCATGTGGCTGTCCAATTTTACCAGCACCATTTATTGAAGAGGCTGTCTTTTTTCCATTGGACATTCTTTCCTGCTTTGTCGAAGATTAGTTGACCATAGAGTTGAGGGTCTATTTCTGGGCTCTCTATTCTGTTCCATTGATCTATGTGTCTGTTTTTGTGCCAGTACCATGCTGTCTTGATGATGACAGCTTTGTAATAGAGCTTGAAGTCCGGAATTGTGATGCCCCCAACTTTGGCTTTGTTTTTCAAGATTCCTTTGGCTATTCGAGGTCTTTTCTGATTCCATATAAGTTTTAGGATTACTTGTTTCATTTCTTGGAAAAAAAATGGATGGTATTTTGATAGGGATTGCATTAAAAGTGTCGATTGCTTTAGGTAGCATGGACATTTTCACAATATTTATTCTTCCAATCCAGGAGCATGGAACATTTGTCCATTTCTTTGTGTCTTCCTCAATTTCTTTCATGAGTACTTTATAGTTTTCTGTGTATAGATTCTTAGTCTCTTTGGTGAGGTTTATTCCTAGGTATCTTATAGTTTTGGGTGCAATTGTAAATGGGATTGACTCCTTAATTTCTCTTTCTTCTGTCTTGTTGGTGTACAGAAATGCAACTGATTTCTGTGCATTGATTTTATATCCTGACACTTTACTGAATTCCTGTACAAGTTCTAGCAGTTTTGGAGTGGAGTCTTTTGGGTTTTCCAGATATAGTAGTATCATATCATCTGCGAAGAGTGATAGTTTGACTTCTTCTTTGCCGATTTGGATGCCCTTATTTTCTTGTTGTCTGATTGCTGAGGCTAGGACTTCTAGTACTATGTTGAATAGCAGTGGTGGTAATAGCCATCCCTGCTGTGTTCCTGTCCTTAATGGAAAAGTTTTCAGTTTTTCTCCATTGAGAATGATATTTGCGGTGGGTTTTTCATAGATGGCTTTGATAATATTGAGGTATGTGCCCTCTATCCCTACACTTTGAAGAGTTTTGATCAGGAAGGGATGCTGTACTTTGTCAAATGCTTTTTCAGCATCTATGGAGAGTATCATATGGTTCTTGTTCTTTCTTTTATTAATGTGTTCTATCACATTGATTGATTTGCAGATGTTGAACCAACCCTGCAGCCCTGGAATAAATCCCACTTGATCGTGGTGAATAATCCTTTTAATGTACTGTTGAATCCTATTGGCTAGTATTTTGGTGAGAATTTTTGCATCTGTGTTCATCAAGGATATTGGTCTGTAGTTCTCTGTTTTGGTGGGATCCTTGTCTGGTTTTGGGATCAAGGTGATGCTGGCCTCATAAAATGAGTTTGGAAGTTTTCCTTCGATTTCTATTTTTTGGAACAGTTTCAGGAGAATAGGAATGAGTTCTTCTTTAAATGTTTGGTAGAATTCCCCTGCGAAGCAGTCTGGTCCTGGGCTTTTGTTTGTCTGGAGATTTTTGATGAGTTTCAATGTCTTTACTGGGTATGGGCCTGTTTTTTATTTCTTCCTGGTTCAGTTGTGGTAGTTTATAAGTCTCTAGGAATGCATCCATTTCTTCCAGATTGTCCAATTTGTTGGCGTAGAATTGCTCATCGTATGTTCTTATAATTGTCTATATTTCTTTGGTGTTAGTTGTGATTTCTCCTCTTTCATTCATGATTTTATTTATTTGTGTCCTTTCTCTTTTCTTTTTGATGAGTCTGGCCAGGGGTTTATCAATCTTATGGATTCTTTCAAAGAACCAGCTCCTTGTTTCATTGATTTTTTTTCTATTGTTTTTTTGCTCTCGGTTTCATTGATGTCTGCTCTGATCTTTATGATTTCTCTTCTTCTGCTGGGTTTAGGGTTTCTCTCTTGTTCTTTCTCCAGCTCCTTTAGGTGTAGGTTTACGTTGTGTACTTGAGACCTTTCTTGTTTCTTGAGAAAGGCTTGTACCGCTATATATTTTCCTCTCAGGACTGCCTTTGCTGTGTCCCACAGGTTTTGAACCGTTGTGTTTTCATTATCATGTTTCCATGAATTTTTTCAACTCTTCTTTAATTTCCTGGTTGACCCATTCATTCTTTAGAAGGATGCTGTTTAGTCTCCATGCATTTGGGTTCTTTCCAGTTTTCCTCTTGTGATTGAGTTCTAGTTTCAGACCGTTGTAGTCTGAAAATATGCAGGGGATGATCCTAATCTTTTGATACCAGTTGAGACCTGATTTGTGACCCAGGATGTGATCTATTCTGGAGAATGTTCCATGTGCACTAGAGAAGAATGTGTATTCTGTTGCTTTGGGATGAAATGTTCTGAATAGATCTGTGATGTCCATCTGGTCCAGTGTGTCATTTAAGGCCTTTATTTCCTTGTAGATCTTTTGCTTGGATGATCTGTCCCTTTCAGTGATGGGAGTGTTCAAGTCCCCTACTATTATTGCATTATTATTGATGTGTTTCTTTGATTTTGTTATTAATTGGTTTATATATTTGGCTGCTCCCACGTTAGGAGCATAGATATTTAAAATTGTTACATAATCTTCTTGTTGGACAGACCCTTTGAGTAGGATATAGTGTCCTTCCTCATCTCTTATTATAGTCTGTGGCTTAAAATCTAAATGATCTGATATAAGGATTGCTACCCCAGCTTTCTTCTGATGCCCATTAGCATGGTAAATTGTTTTCCACCCCCTCACTTTAAATCTGGAGATGTCTTCGCGTCTAAAATGTGTTTCCTGTAGGCAACATATTGATGTTTTTTTTTTTTTTTAATTCATTCTGATACCCTGTGTCTTTTGATTGGGGGCATTTATCCCATTAACATTCAGGGTAACTATTGAGAGATATGAATTTAGTGCCATTATTAGACTGTAAGGTGACTGTTACTGCATATTGTCTCTGTACCTTTCTGATCTACTACTTTTAGTCTCTCTCTTTGCTTAGAGGACCTCTTCCAATATTTCCTGTAGAGCTGGTTTGGTGTTTGCAAATTCTTTCAGTTTTTGTTTGTCCTGGAAGCTTTTTATCTCTCCTTCTATTTTCAATGATAGCCTAGCTGGATAGAGTATTCTTGGCTGCATGTTTTTCTCGTTTAGTGCTCTGAATATATCATGCCAGCTCTTTCTGGCCTGCCAGGTCTCTGTGGATAAGTCTGCTGCCAATCTAATATTTTTACCATTGTATGTTACAGACTTGTTTTCCCAGGCTGCTTTCAGGATTTTCTCTTTTTCACTAAGACTTTTAAAATTTACTATTAGGTGACAGGGTGTGGACCTATTCTTGTTGACTTTGAGGGGGATTCTCTGCACCTCCTGGATTTTGATGTTTGTTCCCATTGCCATATTAGGAAAATTCTCTCCAATAATTCTCTCCAATAGACCTTCTGCTCTCCTCTCTGTTTCTTCTTCTGGAATCCCAATTATTCTAATGTTGTTTCGTCTTATGGTGTCACTTATCTCTCGAATTCTCCTCTCGTGGTCCAGTAGCTGTTTGTCCCTCTTTTGCTCGGCTTCTTTATTCTCTGTCATTTGGTCTTCTATATCACTAATTCTTTCTTCTGCCTCATTGATCCTAGCAGTGAGAGCCTCCATTTTTTATTGCACCTCATTAATAGCTTTTTTGATTTCAACTTGTTTAGATTTTAGTTCTTTAATTTCTCCAGAAAGGTCTCTTATATCTCCAGGGAGGGTTTCTCTAATATCTTCCATGCCTTTTTCGAGCCCGGCTAGAACGTTCAGAATCGTCATTCTGAACTCTTGATCTGACTTATTACCAATGGGTGTGTTGATTAGGTCTCTAGCCTTTGGTACTGCCTCTTGTTCTTTTGTTTGTGGTGATTTTTTCTGCCTTGTCATTTTGTCCAGCTACGAGGATATGAAGGATCAAATAAAATACTGAAAGGGTGGCAAAGACCCCAGAAAAATGCGCTGTAACCAAATCAGAAGACCCCAAATTTTGGGTGGGGAAAAGGGGATAAAAAGACGTTCAGAAAAAAAAAAGAAAAAAATTAGAAAAACAAAAAAGTAAAAAATGTAAAAAAGAAAGAAAAAATATATATTTTAGATAAAATAGTCAAATAACTTTAAAAAAGAAAAGGGTAAAAGTTTTTAAAAATTTCTCAGAAGAACAAAAAAGAAAGAAAAAAAATTGAAAAAAAGTTAAATTAACCGCAAGACTAAAAAATCATGGGGAGAAAGCCATGAGTTCCATGCTTTGTTTTCTCCTCCTCTGGAATTCTGCTGCTGTCTTAAGTATTGAACCTGTTTTCCTTGATAGATGAACTTTGTCCTGGCTGGATATTTTGTTGATCTTCTGTTCCAGGGGCCTGTTGTAGTGACTTTCAAGTGTCTTTGCCCGAGGCGGAATTGCACCGCCCTTACCGGGGGCCGGACTAAGTAACATGCTCTGGTTCGCTTTTGGGAGCCTCTGTTCTCTGAACAGTTCCGTAGAGTTCCAGAGGACTGGAATGAAAATGGCGGACTCCTAGTCTCTGGCCCAGAGGAGCCGAGAGCCTGGGGCCCCACTCCTCAGTGCGCCCCCAGAGGACAGCACCCAATCACTCCTGTTTCCCCAGCCTCCAGCCGCACTCCGAGCTCACCCAGCCCGCGACCAGTTCAAGGTAACCCTGAGCTTAGAATTCAGTCCTCGGCTCTGTCTCTGTAGCCAGCTTCTCTGTTCTAACACCTGCGAGCTCTGCGACACTCTGACACCCCCAATCTTTCTATGACCCTGCGGGACCTGGGGCCACACTGACCCCGCATGGTGCATCCTGATTTAACCTCTGGAGCAATGTCCCTCAGTGGAAAAGACCTTTAAAAGTTCTGATTTTGTGCTCCGTTGCTCCACTGCTTGCTGGGAGTCGGCCCCTCCCCCTGCGGTCTATCTTCCTGTTGTTTTAGATTCACTTCTCCGCCAGCTTCCTTTCAGAAAGTGGTTGATTTTCTGTTTCTAGAATTGCTATTCTTCTTCTCTTCGATCTCCCATTGGATTTGTACATGTTTGTAATGTTTAGATAAGCTATCAAGCTGATCTCCTGATACCTAATGTAGTCTCATCCTGCTACTTCTCCACCATCTTCCCTGATTCTCTCTATTTTTACTTTCTTAAGGAATCTCCAAACTACTTTCAAAAGTGGCTGTACCAACTTTCATACCCACCAACAGTGTACAAGGGTTATCTTTTCTCCATATCCATTCCAACACACATTGTTTACTGTCTGGTTCATTTTGGCCATTCTAACTGGTGTAAGGTGTATCTTAATGAGGGTTTGATTTAAGTCTCCTTGGTGGCTTGTGATGATGAACATTTTTTCATATGTCTGTTAGCCATTTGTTTGTCTTCATTGGAGAAGTTTTGGTTCAAGACTTCTGCCCATTTTTGGACAGTATCTGTTTTATGTGTGTTGAGTTTGAAGAGTTCTTTATAGATCTTGGATATCAGCCTTTGTCTGTACTGCCATTATTAATATCTTTTCGCATTCTGTGGGTTGCCTCTTTGTATTGTTGTCTATTTCCTTTGATGTGCAGAAGCTTTTGATCTTGGTGGAGTTCCAAAAGTTCCTTTTCAGTTTTGTTTCCCTTTCCTTTGGAGATGTGTCTTGAAAGATGTTATGCCCGATGTCAAAGAGGTTACTGTCTATGTTCTCCTCCAGGACTCTGATTGATTCCTGCCTCACATTGAGGTCTTTTATCTATTTTGAGTTTATCTTTGTATATGCTGTAAGAGAATGGTTGAGTTCCATTCTTCTACATATAGCTGTCCAGTTTTCCCAGCACCATTTATTGAAAAGACTTTTTTCAACTGTATATTTTTTTTCCTGCTCTGTCAAAGATTAGTTGACCATAGGGTTGAGGGTCCATATCTGGGCTCCGTACTCTCTTCCACTGGTCTATGTGTCTGTTTTTATGCCAGTACCATGATATCTTGGTCATCATAGCTTTGTAGTAAACCTTGAATCAGGCAACGTGATGCCGCCAGTTTTGTTTTTGTTTTTCAACATTTCCTTAGCAATTATGGGTCTCTTCTGATTTCATACAAATTTTAGGATTGTGTGCTCCAGCTCTTTGAAAAATGCCAGTGGAATTTTGACTGGAATGACATTGAATGTATAGATTGCTCTAGGCAGTATAAACACTTTAACAATGATTGTTCTTCCAATCCATGAGAAAGGAGTGATCTTCTATCTTTTTGTGTCTTCTTAGATTTCTTTCATGAGTGTTCTGCAGTTCCTCGAGTACAGATCATTTACCTCTTTGGTTAGGTTTATTCCCGGTATCTTATGGTTCTTGATGCTGACAGTTCTATGGAATCGATTCTCTAACTTCCCTTCATATTTTCATTGTTAGTAAGAAAGCAACTGATGTCTGTACAGTGATTTTGAATCCTGCCACATTACTGAATAGCTGTATGAGTTCTAGTAGTGTGGGGGTGGAGTCTTTGGGGTTTTCCTTATAAAGCATCATGCCATCTGTGAGGAGAGAGAGGTTGACTTCTTCACTGCCAATTTGAATACTTTTTATTTCTCCTTCTTGTCTGATTGTTGTTGCTAGTATTTCTAATATTATGTTGAACAAAAGTGGTGAGATTGTGCATCATTGTCTTGTTCCTGAACTTAAAGAAGGCTGTCAGCTTTTTCCACTGAGGGTGTTATTTGTCGTGGGTTTTCCATAGATAGATTTTATGAAGTTGAGGAATGTTCCCTCTATTCCTATATTGTGAAGCATTTTGATCAGGAACTGATGCTGTATTTTTATCAAATGCCATTTCTGTATCAATTGAGAGTACCATATAGTTTTTCTCTTTTCTCTTATTAATTTGTTCTATCACATTGATTGATTTGTGAATGTTGAACCACCCTTGCAACCCACGGATAAAGCCTACATGGTCATGGTGGATAATCTTTTTAATGTGCAGCTGGATCCTATTAGCTAGATTCTTTTTGAGAATTTTAGCATACATATTCATCAGGGATATTGGTCTTAAATTTCATTTTTCGTGCGGTCTTTTCCTGGTTTGGGGTCAGCATATTTCTGGCTTCAGAAAAACAGTTTGGACATTCTCTTTCTGCTTCAATTTTATAAAACAGTTTCAGGATAATAGGTATTATTTTCTTCTTTGAACGTTTGGTAGAATTCCCCAGGGAATCCGTCAGGTCCTGGACTCTTTTGGGGGGATGATTTTTAATCACTGCTTCAACCTGCTACTAGTTATTTGTCCATTCAGCTTGTCAATTTCTTCCTGATTCAGTGATGGAAGTTTATAGTTTCCCAGGAATGCATCCATTTCATCTAGGTTGCTAAGCTTATTGACATATAACTATCGGTAATAATTTCTGATGGTTGTTTCTATCTCCTTGGTGTTAGTTGTGATCTCTCCCTTTTCATTCATAATTTTATTAATTTGGGTCTTCTCTCTTTTCTTTTGGATTAGTTTAGCCAATATTTTATCAAACTTGTTGATTCTTTAAATAAAAAGCTTCTAGTTTCATTGATGCATTCTACTTTAGCTCTAGTTTCTATCTCATTGATCTCTGCTCTAATCTTGATTATTTCCCTTCTTGTGTGTGGAGATGGCTTAATTTGTTGTTGGTTCTCCCATTCTTTAAGGAATAGAGGCAGCTGGTGTATTCTGGATTTTTCCATTTTTTTGATTGAGGCTTGGATGGTTGAGGACCACCTTTATAGGTTTCTAGGTTTCACCCATAGGATTTGGAACAACGTGTATTTCATTCTCAGTGGTTTCCATGAATTGTTGAAGTTCTTTGATTTCTTAGTTAATTCAAACATTCTTATGCAAGGTAGTTATTAGCTTCCAGGTGTTTGCATTCCTTCCAAATTGTTTTTTTTTTTTTGTGGTTGAGTTCCAGTTTCAAAGCATTGTGATCTGAGAACATGCAGGGAATAATCTTAATCCTTTGGTATCGGTTGAGCCCTGATGTGTGACCCAGTCTATGCTCAATTCTGGAGAAAATTCCATGTGCACTCGAGAAATTTGAATGAGAATTCTGTTGTTTCAGAGTGGAATATTCTGTATATATTCACTAGACCCTCTGGTCCAATATGTCATTCAGTGCTTTAGTTTCTTTATTGATTTTATGCATGGATGATCTGTCTATTATTGAGAGTCACATGTTAAGATCCTCTATTATTAATGTATTCATATCAATATGACTATTTACCTTGATTCACTCTTAGTTTATGTAGTTTGCTGCTCCCACATTGGGGGCCTAAATATTTACAATTGTTAGACCTTCTTGGTGGATAGACCCTTTAAGAATGATGCAGTGTCTTTCTGTATCACTGACTAAGGTCTTTAGTTTAAAGTGTAATTTATCTGATAAGGGAATTGCAACTGCAGCCTGCTTTTGAGGGCCATTGCCGTGAAAGATGCTTCTCTATCCCTTCACTTTTAGTCTGGATGGATTTTTTGGTTCAAAATGGGTCTCTTGTAGACAACATATGGATGGGTCCTGTCGTTTTTATCCAATCTTCACCCCTGTGCTGTTTTATGGGCATAGTTAGGCCATTCATGTTGCGAGTGATAATTGAGAGATAAGTTTTTATTGACATCATGTTGCCTGTGAAGTCTGTTCCTATAGATTGTCTCCATAAATTTCTGTTCTATGATATTCTTGTTTTTTTCCCCTCTTTTATAGACCCCCCCCCCCCCCCGCTTAATATTTCTTGTAGTCCCATCTTGGTGGTCACATACTCCTTTAAACCTTGACAGTCTTGGAAACTCTTTATCTCTCCATCCAGTTTGAATGTCACTCTTGCTGGATAAAGTATTCTTGGCTGCATGCTCTTTTCATTTAGTGCCCTGAATACTTCTTGCTAGCCCTTTCTGGCTTTCCAGGTTTCTGTGGACAGGCCTGCTGTTATTCTGTGTGCTTTCCATTGTACATAAGGAATCTCTTCCCCCTAGCTGCTTTCAAGAGCTCCTGTCTATAATTATGATTCATCATTTTCAGAGTCAGATGTCTCAAGATCTTTCTAGATTCTATGACCTTTGGGGGAGCCCTTCTGCTTCTAGGTCATGAACGCTGGTTTCATTCACCAGCATTCGAAAATTTTCATGGAGTATTAGTTCTGTTATATCCTCTAGTTTTTTTTATTTCTCCTCCCCCTCAGGGATTCTAATAATCTTGAAGTTGGAACATTTCATGGTGCCATTTATTTCCCTAGTTCTGTTTTCATTGCTTCTAAGCTGTTTGTTCCATGCATCCTCCTGATCCATTTTCTCTATCAGTTTGTCCTAGAGATCACTAATTCTATCTTCTGACTCAGTTACCCTAGCTGTGAGATAATTTAGATTAGATTGGAACTCATTGACAGCAGTGTTAATATCTTCTCTGGTGGCTTTTGCATATGCCCTAATCAATGCCATGTTGTCCTTAAAGACTTTCTTCAACCTAGCCATTGCCTGGATAGTTGTCAGCCTGAATTCCCTTTCTGACATACTGTTTATGTCCATATCAAATAGCTCTGATGAAGAGGGCACAGTCTCTGTGAATTTTTTCCTCTTTTGGGCCTGCTTCTGATCAATCAGGAGTCCCCACCAAAAAGAAAGAAAAAAGTAAAAAATAGAGAGGGTGGGGGGAAAAGGAAATAGAAAAGAAGGCCCAGCCCTAATGGGCCCTAAAAGTAAGATTTATAAAATATACAAACAAAAAGAGACAAAGAAAAGGACCGATAAAGTAAATGAGAAGAAAAATGTAATAACCCAGCTAAAATGAACCCCAAATATGAGAGTTATATGCTACAAGAACATAAACCAATACAGAGAAACATTGACAGTAGGAAAACATAATTTTTATTCTTCCTGGGTTTATCTTGGTATCTTTGTTAAAGGACTCAACGTTCCCAAATTAATTTGGGATGAAAACTCGTTTATATACAGGGGTAGTATTGACTGGAGAAAAAGAATTACCTTGAAGCCTATCTCTATATGAATATTTAAAAAAATGGGAAAGCAAAAGAAAAACAATGGTATATGTATCAAAAAAAATCAAGTTAAAAGTTAAGGAATTTGTTGCACTGAATGTCTTATTGTGATAGTAAATGGGTTAAAATTATAAAAAAAAATTTAAAAAGAATGAGAAGAGTGGGAACAAATTAAAAATAAAAGTTTTATCTTGGGTTTTTCCTATCAATTAATTATATATATCTATATATATCTATATCTATATATATATATCTATATATCTATTTATCTATTTATTTATTTATTTATTTATTTATTTATTTATTTTGGGCTGGCTTTCTGGGGGAAGGGTGTGCTTCACGGTTTTCCTGGCAGTCTTGTTAGAGTTGAATCCTCCTGCTCTGTTTGAAGGGGCTGGGCTCTGAGAAAACTTGATTTTCAGGCTTTTGTTGTCTGGGTTTTTTGTTTGTTTGTGTTTGCTGTGTTGTTTTGGTTGTTGTTTTTGTTTTTCTCTCCTAGCAGGTTTTGGTGGTTCTTTGGAGCTTTAGAGCGAATCAAACTGCACCCAGAACTCTATCTCAGAGAGATGCCTCAGTCTGTTCCCCTTTTGGTGCTCCAGAGCACATAAACTCCCCCTCTGCCACGGCAGAGTGCAGTCACAGTCACAGTCTTGGGGGTTGCAGGAAATCCAGCTTGTACCCCAGTGCTACCAAAATGATGAGAATTATTAATCCAGGGAGCTGGATTCCAGCAGCTGCCTCCGCTGTGGCTGTCTGGACAGGTCCAGACTGCCAGAGAGGTCCCAACCAGAGACATCACACTAAGATTTTCTCACTGGCCTGGACTGGGAGTGTTCAGATTCTCTCCAGTCCTAGAGAGCACCAGCTATCACCTGCATGGACCTCTCTTGGGGGAGGGTGTGGAGCGTGATTCAGACCCCCACCATGTAGCACGCATTCAGTGTGTAAAAGGCCGTGGTTCTAGAGAGCGCCAGCTGGCATCCACACTTGACTCTCTCATGAGAGCAGCCACCCAGATGCTCTACATGCACAGGCAGCTAAGGTAACAACACCTGACTTCTTCACCACACTCTCTGGCACAGCACCAGTGGTGGCTGTCCTGGGTCTTTGGGCATAAGCTGGTGTCCCTAACTACCCGATTCCACCAATTTCCCATTAAGATCTTTTTCTCTTTTTGAGTGCTTTCAACGAGACTCCAAGTTAATGCTGGTCCCCAGTCACCCAGTAATTCGGGTATTACTCGCCAATGGGTCATTTCTGGTGGCTCCCTCACCTTTTGTTTATCTTCCAATATCAGTCTGATGTTCCCACTCCACTTTGCCTGTCCACTGGCATCTTCTGACCCCAGTATAATTCCAATTTCAAGCTGATTTTGTGGGTGATCAGAGTGCTTTGGTAGATAATCAGCTCAGGGTAGGGGACCGGTTGAAACAGCGCCTCTTATTTCTCTGCCATCTTGCCTCCCCTCCCTTCAAATCTCTCCTTCTATCTCACAAGAATTATTTACATTTTCTGCCTCCATCCCTGTGTACATTGCTGGACTATCAGAAGTTGTCATGTCCCTAGTGTTGTTTTTACCAATAGGCATGGTTAATTCTCATCATTATACATCTTTCTATTAATATTGATGTTCATATTAATATTAAACACTAAGGGATACTTGCTACTTCTAGAAATGCAGTCTTCACACCAAAGAATCCTCTCTTTAACCCCGATACGCCCTTGACCACTTAGTAGTCTATGTGGCTTCTCCTGAGCCCCTGGGAAAGCATTGCTGGATTCCGTGATGCTTGGCTCTAGAGGAATACAAAGGGAATAGTCTCCCTTATCCCTCAATTTCATGGCCAGAAAAGCACGTTCCCTCTCTAAGATGGGAAATCATGTGGTTCCCACCAAAGACATAGGCCTTTTCATAAGTTATCTTCTTCAACCTCTTAAACTACTGGCTATTCCTTGACCTCCAGAGACTTCTTTTGACATGGAAGGATAGTGCTTCCCTCTCTCTATTCAACCATTTTATTTAAGTCATGAGAATGCAAGATTCTTTAAGTAAAATTATACTTTACAAGTAGAAGTCCTTGTCAGATGATGTAAATAACATACCTCTTCTTTTTTTTTTTTTTTTTTTTTTTAGGACATCCATGATCCAGGGCTTTTCCAGTGCTCTAAAGAGAACATCGTCAGCTCCTCTTTTGAAGCATTGTTCCTTCACATAACTGTGGTCATTCATGGGCATTTTAACCTCCTGCTCATGAACCTAGGTCTTGTTTTAGTTCCCTGGAGATGTCATGGTTATATTTCAATGGAGCTTATTCTCCACAATAATTAAACACACAAACCGCAAAAGGACCTTTCATAAGTGCCAAAGATTGGCTTTGATTTATGTTAAATGGAGGATATTGAGGAAAATCATTTTGGAAAAAGAGCCTCATAGTTTGGAAAGTCTTATTACCTTAAGAGTTGTGTTGTACAAATGGAGAGCTTTAACCATCACTCATCAGAGAAGAATCACAAATTTAACCTTGCAACAAAGGAAAAAGAGAACTGTCCTGAGATTAGGCAGTTAGTAAGAAATGTCGCTTGGATTCAAAATACCCCTGCATCCTGCACACTTACCTTCCCTGTTGTACTCTCAATGGTTTGCCAATTTGCCCTTGGAACAAATTTGGCAAATCAGAGATTTCTGTAGCAGGACAAAAATACATCCAAGGCAAGGAGTGTTTGATGGGATTTGACATTGGTGTAGAGTTCCCAAAGACTGAATTAATGAACCTGAGTAGAACTCAGATGAGTAGAAATACCTAGTCATCATACCTGTGCTCTGAGCACCTGGCCACCCCAAAACTATTTTGCATTTGCTAGCACTTAAACTAAGACAGCCATGAAATGATGTTTACATCAATTTACATCAATTATTGATAGGTATCTTCTTCTTTGTAATTATTTTTCTTTAAGATTGCAGCATGATTAACATAACAAGGTTATAGTTCAGATGTATAATATAGTAATTTGTCAGTTCTTTACTGTGCTTAGTGCTAACCCTATGAAGTGTAGTCACCATGTATTACCATACAAGGCTATTACAGTATTATTCACTATATTCCCCATGCCATACTTTTTATCCGTGTGATGTATATATCTTATAACTGGAAGTTTATAACTCTTAATCCCCTTTATCTATTTTGCCCATCCCTCTATTCACCTCCTCTTCTCAATATGGGTGGAACGAGGGAGTATTATGCTAAGTGAAATAAGCCAGGGAAAGATAGACACCCTATGATTTCACTTATATGTGGAGTATAGAAAACAAAATAAAACCAGACTCTTCTCAACTGAGCCAATACACCTTTGGCGCAACACCTTCATTGTTCACTCTAAAGAACTCTCTGTCTGCCTTTGGGGATTCTGTGATGTTGTAACTTTCTTTTCTCTCTCTCTTCAGAGATATACAACTTGTCCCTTGCCTAAAGCAGTAAGTGAAATGGCAGCCTTTGGAGCAGGAGGGAAAGGAAATCTTAAGGCCCAAATGAATATCTTCCTACCCCAGGAATAGGCTACATAATTGCTTGGACAGATTTGTCATTGAACCAAAGAGCCGAGGCCTTTCATGTTGAGTGTACCTTGTTCTGCTTCTTGTCTTTACATGCTGCCACAGCTATAGCATGTCCAGAAGCAAAATACTTTATATTCTATTAGAGTACACTCTTCCTTCTCTACTTGCAAGGATGTGAAGCTTCCTACATCCCTCTCCCACTAGGATGTTAGAGTATGGCCAAACTGTTATCCAGAGGCTTACAATCCCTTTTTAAGGATTTCTTGGGGGTGCTAGTGCAGTTTTTGCATGTCTATTCAATGCTTTAGTGTGATTGAGAACAGGCCAAAGGATGATCATGAGAGTCTTTCTGAGACAATTATACTAAAAACATATAAAAAGCACTCATGGGACATCACTGAATGCTTAGGGGAAAATGGATATGACTTCAGGAAAGTCAGAGAATGAATGGCTCCCTCATCAGAGGTGTTAAAAGACAATAGGTTAGGGGATAGATTTCTGTGATTTAAAGGCTTAATGACTGGTAGCCAACCAAATTGTTTTGGTGCAAATCAATCTCATGATGACTCTGTGGAATTAGGTGGGAAATGTTTCTGATTTCAGATTATGTTGCTCATCATGTTTAGGCCTTCCTCAATGTGTGTAGGTGACAAGAGGAGAGGCTCAATGAGAACTATCTAGATGAAGCAGGGTCTCTATGGCCCTTACTGTTCTCTGTAACAAACAGAAATAGCATAATAATTGCTTATCCTGCATCAGAATTCCCCAACCCTATTTTGTGTTTCAGCCAGTTCCTATCCCCACTTTCCCACATTCTTCCTTTATCCCCAGCCCTATTAGAATCCTACGTTCTCTACAGCTATGCATTGTATCTGACTTTAGATTTACTCCACTGCCTCTGGGTAAGGAAGAGGGGTAACCGTAGGCTAGGAAGGAAGTTAAATGTTAGGAAAGACATTAGCTCACTTTGTATATATCAAAGAGCTCAGGGAGAGGGTTTTCATAATTCAAAATAAGATTCTTGAGTTGATGCTTTCTTCCCTTTATACAAATAGAGAGGTAACTGTAAAGGAAAGAAAAAAAAAAAAAACACCCTCTGGATATTATGTTGTTATGTGATCTCATCACCAAAATATGCTTCAGAGACTAGTCTGTATATAGCCAAGCCCATGACTCCGAGGCTACAAGCTATGCTAAGTATGAAATCAGGTCCGATAGAGCAAGTCACCTCCCAACCCCAAATCAGTATCATCTGAAATTCTGAGCAATGACATAGCAGTTGTTCTGGTATAGAACAATGAGGCATTAAGACTACAAAGACAGGGCATCTGGTTGACTCCTTCAGTTAAGTGGTTCCCTTCAACTGGGGTCATGATCCCAAGGTCATGGGATTGAGTCCCACATGTGGCTCCTTGCTGAGTAGAAGTCAGCTTCTCCCTCTCCAGCTCCCCCTCTGACTGTGCTCTCTCTGTCATGCTCTGTCAAATACATGCATGCACAAATTTTTTTTTAAAGATAACAAGGATATACTTGGACCAGAGAATGTTTATTTAATTTTGACATATGGCCCCATGGGATGCAATCAGGTATAGAGCTCCTCCCACCATCCTAAAATGCCAGATCTTGGCTCTGATATCTCCTGTTCTTTCACCTCTTCTTCCTCTTCCTGTATCTCATCATCAAGTTGCAGCATCCTCTGTCCCTCCCACTGCAATGGCCCTTTTTTCTCACAGTTTTCATCCTCTTCTGGCTCCATTAGACATTCCCATAATCCATACCTTGCACTGTCAGGTTTTTTCATGAAAATATTTCACGGATGGAAATTAGAGGGTTAAGACATGTTTGTGGTGCAACTTCTTGATTCAGCTCCACAGAGGAACATGCCTTTTGGGAATGCTCAGTGTTCTTACAGATTTGAAATATCTTCAATGGGCCCTTCAGAGATACATGTTGTCTTCTTGAAACTGGCACAAAAGCCTTTCATATAGCTGCATTTTGTTTTTATACAAAGAGAAAAAAAATGAGGGTCAGTATGCCATAATCTACATCAAATTTTCTCCTAAAATTGGCAGGTGTTCCCATTTCAACTGCAATTTCTAAAGATCTAAATAAACAGTGAGCACTCTTGGACATCCTTGGCCATCTGTGAGGATTGTCATCTTGTGTGTGAAATTGTCCTTTATTAGCTTCTTTTCTCCTGTGATCTGTATAAGAAAAAGGGAAGGAAAGTCACTTTTAAAGGTAAAGATGCTAGCACATGGATGCATTGTATTGTCTGTGTCCTAATCTATTAGTCTTCTACAACACCAGTCATAACGGAATAGGGCTCAATCTACCTTATTTTAACTTAAACACCTTTGTAAAGGCCAGGTTTCAAATTCAGTGATATTCTGCTTTTAGCTTACCCTTAAAGAAGAGCACTGGACAGTGTTATTTGTCCCAATTAGTTTATTCTGCATGCCTCTCGTAATTGGTATAGCCATGTTGACCAATTGGCTTTATTCAGAGGGAAAAAACCCTGCAGTTTATGCAGGTCAAGAAGCTCCATATATTGAAGGGATTGCAATGTCCACATTGGCCAAACTGTGGATGGAGCTGAGATGCCCTTCCAAAGACTAATGGATAAAGAATTCGTGGTCCATATATGCAGTAGAATATTCCTCAGCCATCAAGGAGGGTGAATAAGCACCATTTTCATTAACATGGATGGAACTGGTGGGGATTATGCTAAATGAAATAAGTCAAGCAGAGAAAGACAAATATCATATGAGTTCACACAAATGTAGGACGAGAGGAATAGCATCGACATAACTAGAAGAAAGTGAAAACTGAATGGGAAGTAGTCAGAGAAGGAGACAAACCATGAGAGACTCAGGACTGTGGGAACCAAGAAGGGAGAGGCTTGGGGGGAATCAGGTAACCGGGCAATGGGTATCGAGGAGGTGCACCATGTTATGATGAGCACTGGGTGTTACATGCAACTAATGAATCATAGAAGACTATATGAAAAACATATGATGTATGATATTCTGGCTAACTGAACATAATAAAATAAATTTAAATAGTGGCCTTTAAGAATTAGAGAATTAAAGATAGAAACAACTTTAGATAGAATTATATGTTTTTTAAATCTGTATTTTATTAAAGTGGTATATCACTTGCTTCTTACAATGTTCTTATCTGAATTTTGTATTAGGAAATTGTAAATTCATTAGAGTGTTCCCTCCTCCTGAATTTCTGGAGTAGAGAGGAAGAACTGACATTACCTTCATTAAAGGTCTAGAAGAATTTGCCAGGGAAATTATTTGGTCCTGGCTGTTTGTGTATTGGTAGGTGTTTGATTAGGGCTACAAATTCTTTATTCATTACCAGATTGCTCAGCCTTTGTATCGTCTTGGTAGGTGGTATGTTTCCAGGAATTTATCCTTTTCTCTCATTTATTGGATTTGCTGGCATAATTTTTTTATAGGGGTATTTTAGGATTCTTTGTTCCCTTCCATCAGTTGTGATGTCTCCTCTCTCATAATTATAGCTGTATGCTACTTGATTTATTCAGATCCAGGCTCCTCGGGTTTATCTTTTCAAAACTTAAGTGTGAGGTATAGACAAGAAGGAGAAATAGGAAAACCTAAAGCTAGCTGATTATCAACCGATTCCCTAAAGTTAGGTGTTTATCTACCAAAATATTCTGAACACCCATGGAATCAGCTTGAGATGTAGGTTTATACACTTCCAAATCTCTATGGGGGCAGAACGCGCCAGTGTGCCAGCGGTGAGTTAAACAGTGGAGTTTGAATGATCAGACTTATATCCGAGGATAAAACGAAGCGGGGAGGGGGGGTGGGAGGCCACAGAAGTGACCCATTGAAAAGTATTACCTAATAGGAGAGTGTCCTGTAATTGGGGACAAGAATTAACTAGGAGTCTGGTTAGAAGCAATCAAAAGGAGCAAATGAACTTAAGAGACGACTGGTGAATTCGACTGAGGGAAGCCACTCTCAATGACCACCCGTGCCAGAGAGAGTGCAGCAAAGTCTCAGGGCCATGGTCCCTAAGCTGCTGGTGCACATGAGAGAGTCTGGGTGGATGCCAGCTGGTGCTCTCTAGAACCACAGCCTTTTGCACTCCATATGCATGCTGGGTGATGGAGCCTGAGCCAAAATCCAAACAGTCTCCTGAGAGAGGCCCATGAGAGGACAGCCACCACAGTGTCCCCCTAAAAGTATAAAACCACAAAATCAGGGCAAAAGAAGATATTAAGCTTCCAGTATTGCCCCCAAAACTGCAAACTTCATAGATACAAGTTTTATTTTTAACTAGTTTCCACCCTTTTCATTCTTCTTACCTTTTAAAAATATTTTTCACCTATTTCCCATCACAACAAGAAGTTCAATACAAAAAATTCCATAGTAACATTTTATCTTGACCCTTTTGAATACATATACGTGTTATTTTCTATTACTTCTCTATTTTTTAATATTCATATAAAGGTAATCTTTGAGGTAATCTTCTTTCCACAATCAATACTACCCCTATATATAAGACCGTTTCTATCCCCCTTTATCTCTGGAAACTTGAGACCTTTAAAAAAGATATCAAGATACACCCAGGAAGAATCAAAATAACCTTCCTTGCCCACACTGAGAATTTTTAACCACCCTCTGATCTTTTTCTTCTGTCAGTATTTTTATTTGTTTTCATTCTGGTATTAGATAAATCTTATACTTGGGGCTCATTTTCACTGGTTTCTTTTTTTTTTCCCTTGTCATTTAATTTTGTCAGTCTTTTTGTCCATTTTTGTTCATATAACTTATAAATCTTAACTTTTGGGCTCATTATGACTGGGTATTCACTTTATTTTTTCTGTCTCTCTCTTTCTCTCTCTCTTTTACTCATTTCTTTCTTTTTGTTGGGAACTCACAATTCCTCAGAGGCATTCCAGGGTGCACCTTGCCCAGATAACAGTTCATACATTCAGCTATGCAACACCTCAGTCATCTCCCACCAAAATGAGTAGGAGGAGGGATGCCCAATAGAGGAAAAATTCAGAGACTGCACCTTCTCCATGAGCACTATTGGATATGGACATAAACTGTATGTCAAAAGGGAATTCAGGATAACAATTATCCAGGCAATGGCTGGATTGGAGAAAACCATGAATGACAAGATGGAATTGATTAGAGCAGAAGTGAAAGACACCACGGAAGAAGTGAAGAATGGTACAAATAAGTCACAATCTAATCTAAAGTCTCTTACACCTAAGGGAATTAAGGCAGAAGATAATTAGTGATCTAGAGGACAAACTGATAGAGCAAAAGTATTAGGAGGAGGCCTGCAAAAAACAGCTTATGAACCATGAAAACAGAATTAGTGAAATAAATGATGCCATGAAATTTTCCAACGTCAGAATTATTGGAATCCCTGAGGGAGAGGAGAAAGAAAGAACACTAGAAGATATTGTTGAACAAATTCTCTATGTGAAATTTCCCAATCTGGGAAATGGCAGAAAAGGACTAAAGGCAGAAAAGTCTCCCCCCAAGATCATAGCACCTAGAAAGACCTCTAGACACCTGATTGTAAAACTGATGAATCATAATTTTAGACAGAAGCTCTAGAGAGCAGCTAAGGCAAAGAGATTCTTAAACAATAAATAAAGAAAGAAAGAACTGGAAAATCAACACAAATTAAGACAATCCCACACTCAACAAGGGAAATAATCAAGATTAGAGCAGAGATCAACGAGATAGAAACTAAAGATACAATAGAATGCATTAACAAAACTAGAAGCTGGTTTCTAGAAAGAAGCAACAAGATTAATAAACCATTGGCCAAAGAGAGAGGGCCCAAACTAATAAATTATGAATGAAAAGGGAGAGATCACAACCAACACCAAATAAATCGAAAGTCGTCAGAAACATGTCAATAAGTTAAGCAACCTAGATGAAATGGATGCATTACTTGAAAACCATAAACTTCCATAACTGAATCGGGAAGAAATTGACAACCTGATTAGACCAAAACCTAATAAGGAGATTGAAGCAGTGATTAAAAAAAAAACAAAGAACAAAAAACAAACAAACAAACAAAAAAACAACTCTCAAAACACAAGAGCCCAGGACCTGACAGATTCCCTGGGGAATTCTTCCAAACTATCAAAGAGGAAATAGTACCTATCCTCCTGAAGCTGTTTCCAAAAATTGAAGCAGGAGGAAATCTTCCAGACTCTTCTTATGAATCGAGCATTACCTTAATTCCCAAACCCAGAAAAGACCCCACAATAAAGGAGAATTTCATGTCCATATCTCTGATGAATATGGATGCTAAGATTCTCAACAAGATCCTAGCTAATCAGATCCACAGTACATTACAAAGATTATCCCCCTGGTGGGATTTATGCCTTTGTTGCAAGGGTGGTTCAACATGCCCAAAGCAATCAATGTGATAAAACAAATAAATAAGAGAAGAGAGAAGACCCACATGTTCCTCTCAAGTGATGCAGAAAAAGCATTTTTTCCTGATTAAAATGCTCCAAAGTATAGGAACAGAGGGAATAATTAACAACTTCCTAAATTCTATCTATGAAAATCCCACAGCAAATATCACCCACAATGGGAAAATGCTGACAGCCTCCCCTTTGAGTTCATGAACATTCCACACTGTTCAACATCGAACTAGAAGTCCTAGCAACAGCAATTAGACCAAAAAAAATATGTATTCAAATTGGCCATAAAGAAGTCAAACTCTCTCTTCACAGCTGATATGATACTCTATATGAAAAATCAAAAAAAAAAAAAAAAAACCTCCACCCCAAACTAATAGAACATGTACAGCAATTCTGAATGTGGCAGGATACATAATTGATGTAGAGACATTAGTTGCTTTCTTACTAACAATGAAAATACAGAAAGGATATTAGAGAATCGATTCCATTTCCTGTAGCATCAAGAAACATAAGATATCAGGAATAAACCTAACCAAAGAGGTAAACGATCTGTACTCGAGTAACAGCTGAACACTCATGAAAAAAAATCTAAGAAGACACAAAAAGATGGAAGATCATTCCATTCTCATGGATTGGAAGATCAATAATTGTTAAAATGTTTATACTGCCCAGAGCAATCTATACATTCAATGTCATTCCAGTCAAAATTCCACTGGCATTTTCCAAAGAGCTGGAGCACTTAATCCTAAAATTTGTATGAAATCAGAAGAGACCCAGAATTGCTAAGGAAATGTTGAAAAAGAAAAACAAAACTGGCGGCATCACATTGCCTGATTTTAAGCTTTACTACAAAGCTATGATGACCAATTTATCATGGTACTGGCATAAAAACAGACACATAGACTAGCGAAGAGAGTAGAGAGTCCAGATATGGACCCTCAACTCTATGGTCAAATAATGGAAAAATATAGAGTGGGAAAAAGTCTCTTTAATAAATGTTGCTGGGATGGTTATGGTCGCCAACCTGTGGAAAGAACCAAGATGCCCTTCAACGGATGAATGGATAAGGAAGATGTGGTCCATATACACAATGGAGTATTATGCCTCCATCAGAAAGGATGAATACCCAACTTTTGTAGCAACATGGACGGGACTGGAAGAGATTATGCTGAGCGAAATAAGTCAAGCAGAGAGAGTCAAGTATCATATGGTCTCACTTATTTGTGGAGCATAACAAAGAACATGGAGGACATGGGGAGATGGAGAGGAGAGGGAGTTGAGGGAAACTGGAAGGGGAGATGAACCATGAGAGACTATGGACTCTGAAAAACAACCAGAGGGTTTTGAAGGGGCGGGGCAGGGGGTGGGAGGTTGAGGAACCAGGTGGTGGGTGATAGGGAGGGCACATACTGCATGGAGCACTGGGTGTGATGCCAAAACAATGAACACTGTTATGCTGTAAATAAACAAATAAAAAAAATGTTGCTGGGAAAATTGGACAGCTATTTGTTAGAAGAATGAAATATGTCCATCCCCTTACACCATACACAGAGATAAACTTGAAATGGATAAAAGACCTCAATGTAAGGCAGGAATCAATCAGAATCCTAGTCGAGAACATAGGCAGTAACCTCTTCTATGTCAGTTGCAACAACTTCTTTCAAGACATGTTTGCAAAGGCAAAGGAAACAAAAGCGAAAGTGAACTTTTGGGACTTCATTATGATCAAAAGCTTCTGCACAGCAAAGGAAACAGTCAACAAAACAAAGAGGCAACCCACGGAATGGGAGAAGATATTTGCAAATGACAATACAGACAAAGGCTGATATCCACGATCTATAAAGAACCCTTCAAACTCAACACATACAAAACAGATAATCCTGTTGAAAATGGGCAGAAGACATGAACAGACACTTCTCCAATGAAGACACACAAATGGCTAACAGACACATGAAAAAAAAATGTTCATCATCATTAGCCATCAGGGAGATTCAAATCAGACCCACATTGAGGTAACACCTTATACCAGTTAGAATGGCCAAAATTAACAGAACAATAAGTAATGTGTGTTGGAGAGGACATGGAGAAAGGGGAACCCTTTTTCACTGTTGGTGGGAATGCAAGTTGGTACAGCTACTTTGATAACAGTGTGGAGTTTCCTTACGAAATAAAAAAAAAAATAGAGTTTCCCTGTGACCCTGCAATTGCACTACTGGGTATTTGCCCCAAAGATACAGATGTAGTGAAAAGATGGGCCATCTGTACTCCAATGTTCATAGCAGCAATGTCCACAGTCCCTTTTGTTTAGCTTCATTATTTTATATTATTTCATTTCCGAGGTCATTAATTTGATCCTCTGGGTCTTCTAGCCTAATGTTCATTGCATCTAGGCTACTTTTAAATCTCTTCACCTGGATTTTTTTTTCAACATTTTTTATCTCTGTAGAAAGGGTCTCCCCTATGTCTTCTATTCTTTTCTCAAGCTCAGTGAATATGCTGACTGCTGTGTTAAATCCTCCATCATGCATGTTACATGTATCTGTTTCATTTAGATTGCCTGGCCATGATCTTTCCTTCTTTTACTTGGGGTCAATTGATTCTTCCATCTTTACATTTGGTCTAAGTCTTTCTAATGGCTTTAGGAAGAAGGGATCACATAGTGCCCAAGGCCTGGCACTTCAGGGAGTCTCATTTGTGTGTTGCGTGTTCTCTGATATTGTGTTATGGCTGACCTCTGGCCAGAAATCTGCAGAGGCTTTCCTTCCTGACGTGGGGAGAGTTTAGTGTCTGGCCTGAACATGGTGAGGTTTAGCTTGGTGGGCTGTGGTCTGTCTGTGAAAGGAGTCTTGACAAAAGCTCAACAGAACTAAGGCCTTCAGAATGCTATAGTCAGGAGACAGAATGTGGGCAGGTCTTTGTTCTAGTACCCTAAGGGAGGGCCTGTTCTACTGGGACTGAACAAGTTAGACTGAGAAAGGCATTCACCTCAGAGTGCAGTGGTGGGGACTTCATGTTTGCAAGTTAGGCAGCCAATGTCATCACCGCCTTGTTTTGGCAGGAGGTTCAGCATTTATGCTGTGGTTCTAGAGCCTAATGTTTCTTTTGTCCCAAAGAGACATCTACATGAACACTGCCTATCATGGGTGCACTACAAAAACAGATTATCTCCCCACTGTGTCTATAGGTAGTGTCTCTGATCATTGTTGCCAGGTTGTCTGCACCTGGTTGATTCCCTATGTTCTCTCAAGGACAGTGTCAGTCAAGACTGCTGACCTTTTAACTCTGGGCTTTAAGACCCTCCAGTTGTAAGAACTCATATTATTCAGCCCCTCTCATTTTTACAGTCAATGGCTTTGAGGTAACATTCTTCAAGTGGGTTCCCAGTGGGGTCCTCTCTCATGTGCCTTTCTCTTTGGCCAGGGATCCCTCCCCTCTGAAGCACCAACCATCCAACCTCCCCCTAAACCACTTCTCCACATTTTGTCCCATATCCCATTTGACTTCTTCTCTCTTTAGCTGTGGAATTAAATCTGTAGGCCAATTTAGGTCAATTTCTGCCAGATTTGATTATCTTCCAGTTGCGTTCATGGCACAAGACAAACCTGGGATTCTCCTACTCTACCATCATCTCCCTGTCTTCCATATGCACCATGGACTTTTACTCAGCCATATGCAAGTACAAAATCTTGGCACTTGCTACCTGTGGGTCAGAGCTAGAGAGAAAAATGCTAACTTAAATCTATCAGTCACAGAAAGACAAATAGCATATTTTCCCATTTATGAAACTTAAGAAACACATGAACAAATGAAGAATAAGGAGACAAAAAATAAACCAGACTCTCAAATGTGCGCACAAACCTGAGATTGTTAGAAGGCTATTTAGTGGGTAGATGTGAGAAATAAAGGGGATTAAATGTGATATTAGTTGCAGGAAATGTGGTTGAAGATGAAGTAAAGTGAGTTTCTCATGCCTTTGAAGTTACATTGTTATCAATTAGAGAGAATTTATATCTCCGGGAATTTCATTATAAATCTTATGTTAACCATGATAGAAAAATTTAGAGTTGATACTCAAAAGATAGGAAACCAGTGAGAAACAAACTAAAGGAAGTGAATCCCAAGAGAGAACACCAAACAGGGAAAAACACAAAAGAATCAAAGTCAGAAACCAATAAAATGAAACAGTTATTTCCTTACCTATCAACAATTAATTAAGGAATTCAGGACTAAATTGTATATTAAGGAACAGGAACTGAATAAATGCAAAAAATATAAAACAGACAATAAACAAAAAACAGCAAAACAAGATCTAAAAATATGTTGTCTATAAGAGATTCACTTCAACTTTAAAGATACACATCGCTTGAAAGTGAAGGAATGGGAAAAGTTTATTCATGCAAAGGGCAAGCAAAGGTGAGCAGAAGAAGCATTTGTGCCTATGTTAGACAGAAAGATTTTAAGTCTAAATCAATTACAAGACACAAAGAAGGTCCTTAGTCTTGATAGAGTATCAATTCATCAAGAAGATACAAGAATTGCAAACATAGGCAAACCAACACTAGAGTATCTAAATATTTGAACATATTAACAGAATTGAAATGAGATATAGGCTACAATTAAATAATGGTAGGGGACTATGAAATCCTACTTTCAGCACAGGACAGATCATCCAAATAGAAATGTGATGAGGAATAGCAGACCTCAAGGGCACTCTAGACAACCTGGCCTTAAGAGACACAATTGCATCTCTCAGCACCGTAATGGAAGTTCTTCTCAAGTGCAGACCTAATATTCCATATCACAGATCTTGTGCCAGACCAAAAATCCAGCCTTAAATAGTTAAAAAAAAAAAGATTCAAATCCTATTTTGTACATTTACGAGCACAGTGGTATGAAAACAAAATAAAATCACTTATGAAAGGCAAACTAAGCAAGATACTAATAGGTGGTAATCGCAACCCACTCCTGAACAAGCAATGAAGACGAAATCAAAAGGAAAAATCAGAAAGTACCTTGAACACAAGAAAATAAAGAAACTTATGGGAGGTTACCAAAATATTTCTATGAGGGAAGAATATGGGCATAAATGTGTATATCAAGAAAAATTTAGAAGACCTAAATAAAGCAGCCTAAATTTACACTTAAGGAACAAGAGAAAGACAAACTAAGTTCAAAACTAGCAGATAAAATGAAATAATGAACAAAACTGCAGAATTAAATGAAATGCAAACCAAACACTCTCCCCTTTGACCCTGCTTCTTAATGGTTGATTCCATAATTAGTTGAGCTAAGGTGTTAAAGACTGGTCATGGCTGTCACAAGTTAATAAGTGGTATCCTGTCTTACTACAAAAGGAAAGCTAAGTTGCTATGTTTGTGCTAGAGTCAACTAGGGGAGAGGTATTGTTCAGGCATGGGTGAAGGCAGGAACCCTGGAAAACTTACTATGTGGTTGGCTACCTACTTCACCCACACCAGGGCCTCTGTTAGTCCATATTTAATTTTATGCAAATTAGAAGCCAAAGCAAGTCTTGACACCTTAATTTTTTTTAAATACATTATTATTAAATTTATTTATTTTTTTCAGTGTTTGCTGTGCAAAAGCTTTTGATCTTGATGAATTCTGAATAGCTCATTTTTGCCCTTGCTTCCCTTGCCTTTGCCGATGTTCCTAGGAAGATGTTGCTGCGGCTGAGGTCGAAGAGAACTACAGACCAATATCCTTGATGAACACAGATGCAAAAATTCTCACCAAAATACTAGCCAATAGGATTCAACAGTACATTAAAAGGATTATTCACCACGACCAAGTGGGATTTATTCCAGGGCTGCAGGGTTGGTTCAACATCCGCAAATCAATCAATGTGATACAACACATTAATAAAAGAAAGAACAAGAACCATATGATACTCTCCATAGATGCTGAAAAAGCATTTGACAAAGTACAGCATCCCTTCCTGATCAAAACTCTTCAAAGTGTAGGGATAGAGGGCACATATCTCAACATTATCAAAGCCATCTATGAAAAACCCACCGCAAATATCATTCTCAATGGAGAAAAACTGAAAGCTTTTCCACGAAGGTCAGGAACTCGGCAGGGATGTCCATGATCACCACTGCTATTCAACATAGTACTAGAAGTCCTAGCCTCAGCAATCAGACAACAACAAGAAATTAAAGGCATCCAAATCGGCAAAGAAGAAGTCAAACTATCACTCTTCATAGATGATATGATACTATATGTGGAAAACCCAAAAGACTCCACTCCAAAACTGCTAGAACTTGTACAGGAATTCAGTAAAGTGTCAGGATACAAAATCAATGCACAGAAATTAGTTGCATCTCTGTACACCAACAACAAGACAGAAGAAAGAGAAATTAAGGATTCAATCCCATTTACAATTGCACCCAAAACTATAAGAGACCTAGGAATAAACCTCACCAAAGAGGCTAAGAATCTATATGCAGAAAACTATAAAGTACTCATGAAAGAAATTGAGGAGGACACAAAGAAATGGAAAAATGTTCCATGCTCCTGGATTGGAAGAATAAATATTGTGAAAATGTCTATGCTACCTAAAGCAATCTACACATTTAATGCAATCCCTATCAAAATACCATCCATTTTTTTCAAAGAATGGAACAAATAATCTAAAGCTTATATGGAATCAGAAAAGACCTCGAATAGCCAAAGGAATCTTGAAAAACAAAGCCAAAGTTGGGGGCATCACAATTCCGGACTTCAAGCTCTATTACAAAGCTGTCATCATCAAGACAGCATGGTACTGGCACAAAAACAGACACATAGATCAATGGAACAGAATAGAGAGCCCAGAAATAGACCCTCAACTCTATGGTCAACTAATCTTTGACAAAGCAGGAAAGAATGTCCAATGGAAAAAAAGACAGCCTCTTCAATAAATGGTGCTGGGAAAATTGGACAGCCACATGCAGAAAAATGAAATTGGACCACTTCCTTACACCACACACGAAAATAGACTCCAAATGGATGAAGGACCTCAATGTGAGAAAGGAATCCATCCAAATCCTTGAGGAGAATGCAGGCAGAAACCTCTCTGACCTCACACTTAATTTTTGAAAATTTAAACAAACCTGAGGAGTCTTGAGCTGGATAAATCAAGGAGCCAAACATACACCTATAATTATGAGACTAGACATTGGAAGTGATAGAAAGGAAAAAGGAAACCAAAAAGACCCCTATAAACAATTATGCGGACAAATCCAATAACTGAGAGAAAAGGATAAATTCCTAGAAACATACCACCTACCAAGACTAGATCATAAAAACAAAGAATCTTAGAAATTGGTAGTGACTAAAGAGATTGAAACAGTTATCAAATACCTCCCAAAACATAAAGAGCCAGGACCAAAGCATTTCCCTCTAAACTCTTCTAGACATTTAATGCAGGTAATGTCCATTATTCTCATCTATTCCAGAAATGGAGGAGGAGGGAACACTCTAATTTACAAGACCCTAAGACCAAATTTAGATAAGAATATTATAAGAAACAAACAATATTCCATTTTAATAAACAACAATAAAAAAATCTTTCTTTTATTCTTTCTTTAGTTCTTTCTTTCTCTACTTGTTAAAGGGCTTGTTTTTTTAAAAAATATTATTATTATGTTCAGCAACCCAAGTTATCATACATTATAAGTTTTTGATATAGTGTTCAATGATTCATTAGTTGCGTATAATATCCAGTGCTCATCATAACATGTGCTGTGCCTCCTCAGTATCCATTACCAGGTTACCCAGTCCCAAAATACCTCTCCCTTCTGTAACCCTCAGCTTGGTTCCATAGTCCTGAGTCTCACGTGGTTTGTCTCCCTCTCTGACTCCCCCCATTCAGTTTTCCCTTCCTTGTAGTATTGCCCATGTTATTCCTCATGTTCAGCCTATGAGTGAAACCATATGATATTTGTCTTTCTCTGCTTCACTTCTTTCATTTAACATAATACCCTCCAGTTCCATCCATTTCAGTTAAAATGGTTGGTGTTCAATCTTACTGATGGCTGAGGAATGTTCTGTTGCATATATAGAGCATTACTTCTTTATCCATTAGTCCTTGGAAAGGCGTCTCAGCTCCTGCCACAGTTTGGCTATTGTGGACACTGCAATCCCTTCAATATATGCAGTTTATTTTCCTCAGAATAAAGCCGATTGATAAACATAGCTATAGCAATAACTGGGGGCCTGTAAAATAAACTAATTGTGTCAAATAGTGCTTTCCAGTGCTCTTCCATAAGGATTAGCTATAATACAGAAGGTCACTGACTTAAACCTGGGCCTTACTGTGAGGGCCTGTATGAGGGTCTGGTTAGCTAGAGGAACTTACTTGCAAACTCTGTATATAGGGGCTGGCCAGGCTGGATGGAGACATCCAATCGGTGGGGCGTGCATATATTTACTGTGGTATGTTGCAATCTCATTGGCCACCTGTGTGTGGGCCGGGCTCAACCACCTCTATAAAAGTTAGTCTATGAGGCTGGGGGTGGGAGTAGTAGGAGGGATAGTAGTAGCCATTGGGATAGTAGTAGTTGTTGGGATAGCTGTTGGGATAGTCGTTGGGTGATAGTTGTTGGGAGCCTCACCGCTGTGAGCAGCCTCGCCACTGTGAGGGTAGTCGTCAGGGATCAGCCTTGTCCTGGGAGTGGCCTCACCAGAGCGGTGTCATCTGGGGAGCAGCATCATGGGATGCAGAGTCTGCTTCATCTGGGTTGTCGTCCTTGTCATCGTCGTCATCGTTGCCTCTTTGTAAGAGATGGTCCTGACCGGTCGGTTTGATTTTTGATGCTGGTGTGAAATAAAACTTTGCTTGACTTTCGCTTTGCATCAGTCTCACTCCTTTGATCATGGACCCTAACACTGGGGGCTCATCCATGATCAAACGACAAGAACTGATCTAGCATCGGAATTTCTGGGAAAAGCCTCTGGAGGTGTTGGAATCTTGTCTGTCTGTCTGGTTGGAGCTCCAGGGTATGGCCCACGGGGGAGAATCTGGATGCAGCCATGCTCCCCAGGGCTGGAGTGGTTGTGGGGATTCCCCATCCCTCTGCTGATAGATCGATGAGTCCCCCTGGATGGTCGGGGGATTTGAGTCCCCCTAGATGGTCAGGGGGTTTGAGTACCCTTGGGCTGTCCTGGGGGTTCAAGTTCCCCTAGGTGGTCAGGGAATCACCAGGGGGTTCGAGTCCCCCTCAGTGGTCAGGGGCCTTCTAGGGGTTCGAGTTCCCCTGGGCAGTCTCTGGGGGTTGAAATAGCCCTAGGTGGCCACCGGGGACTGAGAAAATCCCCACCAGCAGCAGGTTCTGGGTAAGGACCTCTGGGTCTGCAGTTGTTTTTGTGTTGTCTTTATGTTGTCTGTTGTGCGTGAAGGAATGGGCAAGCAGAGAGTATGGGCACTGTGACTTTCATCTCTTTGTTCCTCATAAATAGACGTGGGGTTTCTCCTTCACTCATTTCTTGTGTTAAAAGCTATAACTGGAGTCAACTGAGGTTAGTCTAACTCGGGGCAGAGACTTTAAGGAATATTCCCAAGCAGCTGCCAAAACTCCCTTTGGTTTGGGGAATTCCTTGCCTTCTCTGGCCCAAGGTGGACTGCCTAGCCCCTCCCCATTGCTGGCGGGAAAGCATGGCATCTGAAGTGGAATGGGCCCAGGTGGAACGTGAAATCTCTTAGCAAAGAGATGACTGAACTGATGGTTAATTGTCTGTCTCGGGGTTTTAATGGCTAAATGTTAAAGTAGCTTTCAGAGTCTTTGGTAACCTGAAGCTTTGAAGTTTTGCTTGGATGACAAATGGGATGAAGTGCTAGGGGGCTGGTTGCTTGAGCTAGGTTTGTGCTTTTGAAATCTGTTGGTAAACATGTTTTGTGCTTAACTGCTGTTGCAACAGTTCACCATTGGTTAATATTCAGTCTTCACTAGAGATTGAGATGTTTCTGAGAAAATCTAAATGGTTTTCTCTTTGCCTGCCCAGAATTGTAAATGAGATCTCTTTGACTCATGAGGCTTTTCCTTCATATGCTAAGTTACTCAGCAAGTACTACTAAATCAATGATAAACCTTGTGTTACATTTGGGTAAATGCTGTAATTACTTCAGAGGTTCTATACATTTCCTAAAGTTTTAGTGTTTTGATAAGGTCATCATTTAATATTTAATCATATCTATTCTGAGTTTTTGTCATTTGTAATTGTTTTAATTCTCTTGTAAGATGAATTTTGCCTTAAAGGAAATTCCTATGGGAGACTTTCAGAACAAATACAGGTCTTTGATACGTCAAAAAGCTGAAACTGAATTTCCAGAAGTAAAAGTTCCACTCGGACTAATCCAGAATTAGTACAGTGACTCAAGGTAAGAACGAGTCTCCAGGAGCTTTCCTAGGAAGGCTTATTGAAGCCTATAAAATGTATAACGCGATCGACCCTGAGGCACCCGAAAATCAGAGGGCAGAGAATCTTGCTTTTGCCAGTCAGTCAGCCCCAGATATAAGGAGGAAACTTCAGAAGATTGAAGGATTTGAAGGGAAGACTCTGAGTTAGTGGGAATAGCAGAAAAGGTGTTTAACAAGAGGGATGCACAGGAGGATGAAAAACAGACAAAAAGCTGGTTAAGGTTTTGGCATTACATGAGGCAGGTAGGGGATGATAAATGGAAGGAAAAGCTTAAGCACAGAGAAGGCAGGTAGGAAGACTTAGATTCAGATTAGTGTGCTTACTGTAAGGAAAAAGGACACTGGGCCAGAGAGTGCCCCAAAAGGAAGACGGCAATGCTGGCCACCAGAGTAAAAATTAAGGTCGAGGGGAAATTAGTTGATTTTCTTGTAGACACGGGAGCCCAATTTTCATCATTACTTAAACCTATGGGAAAACTATCTGGAGAAGAAGTCTGGGTACAAGGAGCATGTACCTTGGCACAGCGAGACATAAATGGACAATAGAATGGACTTTAAATTTGGCCTTGGTAGTAATGAAACATCGATTTTTGGTCCTCCCTAATGGCCCATATAACGTCATTGGAAGAGAACTCCTCCACAAGTTACGAGCTGGCATTCAGTTCTTGGAAGGAGACATGACTATAACCTTGAGACAACTCACTGTACAGGTGCTTAAGGAAGCTGTAGATGAATACCTCCTTTACGAGCCACTCTCAAAACCAGAGGAGACAAACAGGGGGAGTCTTCTCCAAACCCTACAGGTCGAGTTTCCTGAGGTCTGGGCAGAAGGGAAGCCCCCTGGCTTGGCCAGGGACCAACCTCCAGCGGTGGTAAAATTAAAGGCGATGACTATGGCTTTCCACGTTCGGCAGTACCCCCTTCCCCAGAAAGCAAAGGAAGGGATCAGAAAACACACTAACTACCCCTGAGGAGCCGGGATCCTAGTTCCTTGCAGATCTCCATGGAACATACCTTTGCTGCCCATCAATAAGGCCAAGACTGGAGAGAACCAACCCCTTCAGGACTTGTGGGAAGTTAATAAATGGGTTGAAGATATCCACCCGATGGCGTCTAACCCCTATACCCTACACTCTCTCCTGGGCCCCAAAAGAACTGTGTATACCATCTTAGATCTCAAGGATGCATTTTTCTGCATATCTTTAGCAAGGGTATCTCAACCCCTTTTTGCTTTTGAGTGGTCCGGCCCACAGGAAGGGTTCCAAGGCCAGCTCACCTGGACAAGACTTCCCAAAGGTTCAAGAATTCACCCACCATTTTTGATGAGGCCCTACACAAGGATGTGTGAGTACAGAACCTCCAACCTGGGATTCACTCTGTTCCAGGAAGTTATGACTTGCTAGTAGCCGCTGAGGACTATGAATCATGTTTATGGGGGGACGAGACCTCTCTTATAGACTCACAGGAAAAAGGGCATTGGGTGTCAGCAAAGAAAGCACAGCTCTGTCAGAGCCATGCCACTTTTCTAGGCTTTGATCTCCACAAAGGAGTGTTCTTCACTGTCTGAGGATAGGAAACAGGTGATCACCTGATAACCCCACCTCACCATGTCCCAAGTGAGGGAGTTTCTTGGGACGGTGGGCTACTGTAGACTGTGGATACTACGGTTTCTGGAGATTGTCTGACCTCTCTATGAACTGGTAAAAGGGGAGATCACTATGATAGAGTGGGCAGCTGAGGCAGAAGGATAATTTCAGGAATTACAAACAGCATTACTGAGTGCCCCAGCATTGGCCACCCCAGATGTTACCAAGCCCTTCCACTTGTATGTGGATGAAAAAGCAGGGGTGGTCAAAGGAGTTTTAACTCAGACTCTGGGGCTTTGGCAAAGGCCAGTAGCCTATCTTAGCAAGAAACTATATCCAGTAGCTGCTGGGTTTCCCCCTTGCCTCCGCATAATTGCTGCCACGGCCCTCCTGGTAAAGGATGCAAGTAAATTGACTTTGGGTCAAAATCTCATCATAACCACCACACACGCTATCGAAGGCCTTCTCCAGATTCCACCAGACCGATGGATGACAAACACCTGAGTGACAGGGTATCAGGCCCTCCTCCTCAACAACCAAAAGTGACCTTCTGGCCCCTGGCAGTTCTAAATCCAGCCACGCTGCTGCCAGAGGAGCTGGCTGACCATCCACATGACTTCAGGGAGTTCCTAACCCAAGTTGCAGGAATAAGGCCAGAACTCAGAGACATTCTCCTCCCAGATGCCGAGATGACTCTGTTCACAGATGGGAGTAGCTAGATGGTCAATGGAAAGAGGTATGCGGGGAATGCAGTGATTTCTCCTGAGCAGAAACTCTGGACAGCAGCCCTGCCACACGGAACTTCGGCACAGAAAGCAGAACTGATTGCACTCACTAAGGCACTGCAGATGGCCAAAGGTAAAACCGCCAACATCTATACGGACAGCAGGTATGCCTTTGTTACTCTCCATATGCATGGGGCTATTTATAAAGAAAGGGGCCTATTAACAGCAGAAGGAAAAGGAATTAAAAACAGAGGAGAAATATTGGCTCTCCTCCAGGCTATTTGGGACTCAAAAGAGGTGGCTGTTATTTATTGCCTGGGACACCAAAAGGGGACTGATCTGATTTCAAAAGGAAACCAATTGGCAGATCAAGCCACAAAGCAAGCAGCCTGAGAAACAGTACAAGAACTGGTTCCACTCCTGGCACCAGCCCCACCAGAAAAACTGAACTATTCAGACGAAGATTTAAACTATTTACAAAAATGGGATAAATCGGACTATGAAGGAGACTGGGCTAAAACTAAAACAGGAAAAATCATTCTTCCTCGAAGACTAGGTAAGAAGTTTGTAGACTAGATACATCAGGGTACTCATTTGGGGATATGCAAACTCAAGGAGCTTATAGGCAAGCAGTTCCAGGTTTCTAAATTAGGGCGTATGGTTCAGGATGTAGTTGATAGATGTGCTCAATGCCAGGAAGTTAATGTGGGAAGAACTAAAATGGGAAAAGGTCAAGAGAAAGAGGTAAGGAACCAGGAATTTATTGGGAAATAGATTTTACAGAAATGGAACCCAGAAAAGATGGGCACAAATATATGTTAGTTTTTGTAGATACCTTTTTAGGCTGGGTAGAGTGTTTTTCTGCCAAACATGAGATGGCAGGACCAGTCGCCAAAAAGCTGCTAGAATAAGTAATTCCTAAGTTTGGGCTGCCTCTCACAATGGGGTCAGACAATGGCCCTGCATTTGTGAGTTCAGTCTCACAGGCATTGGCCAAGGCCGTGGGCACTAATTGAAAACTATATTGTGCCTACCAGCCCCAGAGTTCTGGGGAAATAGAGAGAATGACCTGGACTCTTAAAGAGACCTTGACAAAACTAATTCTGGGGACTGGCGGTGGATGGGTGGATCTCCTTCCTTTTGCCCTCCTCCAGGCACGATGTACACCCTATTTAAACAAGGTGACCCCATTTTAAATAATGTTTGGGAGACTCCCCTCCCCCCGCTCTGTCCTCGGCTACAAGAGGTTGCAGAAATAACTGATCGGTCTGTACTTCATTCACAGCAGGCATTACAGTCTGTCTTTAAAAAAAGCCCACGCAGAGATCTGGACTGCCCACACTGGGACTGAGATGGAGGTGAAACCACATCCTTACCAACCCGGGCACTTGTTTTGGATACATCGCAATCAAGTGAGAAATGTGGAGCCTCGCTGGAAGGGACTGATTGCTGTCATCCTGACCACCCCAACAGCAGTCAGAGTAGAAGGCATTAGGGCCTGGATTCACACGGGTCACGTCAAATGAGCTGAGGACAAGGACGTCCCCCAGAGATGGAAGCCACAGCCGATGGACCCCGCTGACCATGAACTAAAGCTAAGACAAAAAAAAAAAAAAAAATGTGAGTTCATTGTTGCTCCTATTGTTACCTGTTTATGTAAAGAATAGGTGGGAAATTAGATGAACGGGATTAGGAAAAATGAAAAAGGTTATACAAAGCCGTAAATGGCTAACTCATCCGCTTACTGTGCACTACTGTTACTTTTTGGCCCCTGCATTATAAACACCCTAATGCCATTTGTACCAAGGAAAATTAGAGCAATAAAAATGTTACTCTTACATGTTCAATATAACCCCTTACAACAGGAGAACATGGAACTGGCTGAAAAGTCAAGGATTTGACTAATTTCCAAGGAAAAGGGGGGGAATGTGAGGGCCTGTATGAGGGCCTGGTTAGCCAGAGGAACATACTTGCAAACCCCGGATATAGGGGTGGGCCAGGCTGGATGGAGACATCCAATCAGTGGGGTGCACATATATTTACTGTGGTGTGTTGCAATCTCATTGGCCACCTGTGTGTGGGCCAGGCTCAAGCACCTCTATAAAGGTTAGTCTGTGAGGCTGGGGTGGGGGAGTAGTAGGAGGAGTAGTAGTAGCCATTGGGAGAGCCCCTGGGATAGTCATTGGGTGATAGTTGTTGGGAGCCTTGCTACCTTGAGTGTAGTCGTTGGGTAGCATCCTCATCCAGGTAGTGGCCTCGCCGGAGCATCATCATCCGGGGAGCGGCATCATAGGGAGCAGAGTCTGCGTCATCGGGGTTGTCGTCCTCATCGTCATCCCCTCTTCATCATCGGGATTGTCCTCATCTGGGAAGCGGTGTCATCCAGGGAGCAGTGTCCTCATCCTCATCTCCTCTTCTTAAGAGCTGGCCCTGACCTTTCGGTTTGATTTTCGATGCTTGGTGCAAAATAAAGCTTTGCTTGACTTTTGCTTTGCATCAGTCTTGTTCCTTTGATCATGGACCCTAACACTTACAAAGTTGATTAAGGTAAGTAATGAAGGTGAGGTAAAATAAGGTAGAGTGAGCCCTAATCCATTATGACTGGTGTTGTGGAAGATTAGGAAATTAGGAAACAGACAACAAAATGCACCCATGCATCAACATCTTTCCATTTAAATTTGACTTTCCTTCCCTTTTTCATATACAGGTCACAAAGGGTAAGAAGCTAATAAAGGACTTTCTCACACATATGATGGCAATCCTCACAGATAGCTCATGATTCCAAAGAGCCCTCACTGTTTATTTAGATCTATAGAAGTTGCAGTTGAAATAGGAACACCTGCCTATTTCAGGAGGAAAGTTGACCTAAAGTATGGTATACTGAACCTCATCATTTTTCTCTTTGTGTAGAAAGGGAAGTGGAAAATAAGCACAAAAGGAAAACTTGAGTTCATGATCAGGCTAACAATGCTTTCTTTCTGTCCTTACCAGGGCTTTCTACCTAAGGCCCTAGAAAGTAAAGACCAGTGAGATAACTGCTGCTTCAGTGGAGCTTGCTTCTGTGAAGTCAGAATTCTATGATGTCATGGCAACCACTTCACCCCCAACCACCCCTAAACTTGACACTTGGGTGGAGTAGTCATGGATCAACAAAGAGGATCACAAGCCTCCAAACCGCTGGAGTAGCCTGGTTATTTCACCCACGTAGTTTGCCAAGCATATTGTTGTCACCTTCTCCATGGCTGGACCTGTATTCTATGGCCATGACTGACATCATCACACATCTGAGTTCCTGATAAGTTCAAGAGTCCACAATTCCATCTTACACACTACAAGTCAGAAAAGAGTCAGGACTACATCTCAATCTAAACTGAAGAACTCCACCCCATGGGCATTTCCATGGTCTCAATCCCAATCAGGGTGCTTATGACCAGCAAAACTGCAGGCCGAGGAAAGCTCACAGGTAACACCCACATCCATGCAAAGAAATGTCTGGAGACTTAAACAGGAAAGACACGAGTGCATTGACCATTTCCAGAAATTGTGCCAAAAAGACCTCCCAATCTATAAGGCAGACTCTACAGCATAGAACCTTAGGCCGAGATCAGACTCATCAGTTTGGAGCCAGTAGTAACAGGTGTGGAGCATTTTGGAAGAGACCCATACCCAAAGTGAAGCCATAAGAAAGGCTTTTGTGCCAGTTTCAAGAAGACAACCTATATCTCTGAAAGGACCCATTGAAGAAGATTCAAATCTCTTTGAGCACTGTGCATTTCCACAAGGCAGTGCAGATTTCCTCTTTGGAACTGAATCAGGAAGTTGCAGCACAAGCCTGTCTTTAGCCTCTAATTTCCATAACCCAAATATTTTCATGTGAAAACCTGACAGGGCAAGGTATGGATAATAGGCATGTTCCAATGGAGCAGGAAAAGGATGAAAAATGTGAGGACAACGGACCATTGCAGTGGGAGGGACAGAGGTTGCTACAGGTTGATTAGATGCAGGAAGATGAAGAAGAGGAGAATGAACAGGAGAGCTCAGAGCCAGGATCTGGCATGTTAGGATGGTGGAAGATCCCTGCATTTCCTGGGGATATATGTCAAAATTAAATAAACTGTTCCTGGCCCCACTAGGTGTCAATCTTGCAATCTTATTTTAGAAATATTTGTGCATATCTTTTTGACAGAGAGAGACAAAGAGTGCACAAGCAGTAGGGGAGCTGGAGAGAGGGAAGCAGACTTGCCACTGGTTAAGGAACCTGATACAGGACTCAATCCCATGACCCTGGGATCATGACCTGAGCTGAAGGCAGCCACCTAACTGACAGAGCCACTCCAGTACCCATTTTTTTTTCATCTTAATGCCTCAGCATTTTAGACCAGAACAACTGGTCTGTCATTGCTCAGGTGATACAGATTTTGGGTTGGAGTGGGGTTACATGCTCTATTAGACCTGTTTTCATATTTAGCATAGCTTGTAGACTTGAGGTTAGGGGCTTGGCAATATACAGACTATTCTCCCAAGCATATTTTGGTGATGAGATCATATTAACCACATATTATCCAAAGGGTTTTGTTTTTCCTTTATAAGTACCTCTTTAGTTGTATTATGGGAAGTAAGTAGAAAATCAGGAGTCTAATTTTGAATGATGAAAATCCTCCTCCTAAGCCCTTTAACCTCTAAAAATTGGGTTGAATGACTTCCCTGACATTGAACTTTCTGTCTAGTCTACAATAATCACTCTGCCCCACCCAGATGCAGTGGAGTAAATTTAATGTCAGAGGCATGAGAGAAGAGAAGATTCTGCGTGGCCTGGCAATAAAGGAACTGACTGATTGACAAGATAGGGTGGGGGAGCTCTGATGCAGGATCAGCAATTGCTGTGGTAGTTCTGTTTGTCACAGGGATCAGCGAAGGGTCATAAAGACCCCACTTAATCCACTTAGTTCTCAATGAACCTCTCCTCTTGTTACCTATACACACTGGGGAAGGCCTAGACATCATGAGCTACTTGATCTGAAATCAGAGCCATTTCCCAACTTATTCCACAGTGTCACCATGAGATTGTTTTGGACCTCTTGGCCTACAGTCACTGCATCTTTTAATCACAGAAATCTACCCATAACCTATTGTATTATAGTACCTGTCATAAGGGAGCCATGCTTTCACCTTGCTGACGTTATATGTACTTTCCCCAAGCAGTCAGCTATGTCCCATGAGCTTCATGTATGTTTTTAATATGTTTGTCTGAGGGAGACTATCATCATCGTCCTTTGACCTGTTCTCAATCATATGAAAGCAATAAATAGACACGCAAAACTTCACTAGAACCCCAAGACACCCTTAAAAAGTCACTCTAAATGCCTTGTTTGGCCAAAATCCTGCAGCAGGTTGTGAAGGGGACATAGGAAGCTATACATGCTTGCAAGTGGGGATGGAAGAGTGTACCGTCATAGAATCTGGCAGCAGGTAAATACAGGAAGAAAAGCAAGGTTCACTCAACAGGAAATCCGGTGGGTCTCTAGTTTAATGAGAAGCATGTCCAAGCCATGATGTAGCCTCTTCCTGGAGAAGGAAGAGATACGTTTGGGTATTCAGAGTTCCTTTCCCTCTTGCTCCAAAGACTGCAACTTCACTCATTGCTCTAGGCAAGGGAAAAGGAAAAAGTTGTGTCTTCTCCAAAGAGAGAGAGAAAAGAAAATTGCGACATCCTAGAGCCCCTGAAGTCAGACAGGGACCTCTTTTTAGTGAACAAGAAAGCTATTGCCTCAAAGGTGAATCAGCTCTGTACACAAGTGTCTCTTTTTGTTTTGTTTTTAATACTCCACACATAAGTGAAATCATATGGTATCTAGTTTCCTCTGACTGGCTTATTTCACTTAGCATAGGGCTTTCTGGGTCCATCCATATTAAGAAGGGGAGGCAAATAGGGGATGGGAAAATAGATAAGGGAGACTAAGAGTTATAAACTTCCAGTTATAACTTAAATAAGTCACAGGGATAAAAGTTATGGCTTAGGGAATATAGTCAATAATATTGTAATAGCATGGTAACACATGGCGCCTACACTTCTTAGGGTGAGCACGAAGGACAGGAAAGAATTGCCATTTCACTCTATTAAACATCTGAACCAATACAACCTTTTGTGATAATCATGCTTCAATCATAAAAAAAAAATGATTACAAAGAAGATACCAATGAACAGTTGAAGTAAATATCATTCCTTGCTAGTCTTAGTTTAAATGCTGGAAAACTCAGAACAGGATGGGGGTGGCCAGGTGATCCTACCACAGGTGTGGTGAATAGGTATTTCATCTTTGTTCTCTTCATGTTCACATATTCAGCATATGGCCAATGCTGAATCCCACTGAAATGTCTGTGTCATGGTGTATTTTTTTCCTCCTACAGAAATCTCTGATTTCTCAGATGAGTTCCAATATACTATTGGACATTGGCAAGCCATTGGGGTTACAGCAGGGAAGATAATGGTATGGAGGATGGAAAGATAAATTGAAGGCCATGTGACATTATTCACCAACTGCCTAACTCAGGACAATTGTCTTTTTCCTTTATTGCATGGTTAAATTCGTGATTCTTCTCTTATGAGTGATGGATAAAGTTCTTCCATTTGTAAAACACATTTTCTACTTTAATTTTTATTACTTTTTAAATTACTTTTCAGTGTACCAAAATTCATTGTTTATGCAACACACCAAGTGCTCCATGCACTACATGCCTTCCATAATACCCACCACCAAGGATCACCCAACTTCCCACCCCCGGCCCCTTCAAAATCCTCAGATTGTTTTTCAGAGTCCAGAGTCTCTCATGGTCTGTCTCCTCCAATTTCCCCCAACTCCCTTCTCCTCTCCATCTCCCCATATCCTCTGTGTTATTTCTAATGCTCCACAAATAAGTGAAACCATATACTGATATGATTATTTCACTCAGCATAATCTCTTCCAGTCCCGTCCATGTTGATACAAAAGTTGGGTATTCATCCTTTCTGATGGAGGCATAATACTCCACAGTGTATATGGACCACATCTTCCTTATCCATGCATCCATTGAAGGGCACCTTTGTTCATTCCACAGTTTGGTGACCATGACCATTGCTCCTATGAAAACTGGGATACGATGGCCCTTCTTTCCACTACATCTGTATCTCTGCGATAAATACCTAGTAGTGCAATTGCAGGGTCATAGAGAAGCTCTATTTTAAATTTCTTAAGGAATCTCCACACTGTTTTCCAAAGTGGCTGCACCAACTTGCATTCCCACCAGCAGTGTAAGAGGGTTCCAATTTCTCCACATCCACTCCAATGCACGTTGTTCCTGTCTTGCTAATTTTGGCCATTCTAACTGGTGTGAGGTGGTATCTCGATGTGGATTTGTTCATTCCACAGTTTGGCGACCATGACCATTGCTGCTATGAACAGTACCCCTGTGGGGTACAGATGGCCCTTCTTTCCGCTACATCTGTATCTTCGTGGTAAATACCTAGTAGTGCAAGTGCAGGGTCATGGGAAGCTCTATTTTTAATTTTTTAAGGAAGCTCCACACTTTTTTCCAATGTGGCTGCACCAACTTGCATTCCCACCAACAGTGTAAGAGGGTTCCCCTTTCTTCACATCCTCTCCAATGCACGTTGTTTCCTGACTTGCTAATTTTGGCCATTCTAACTTTCTAACTCCTTCTAGCAGTTTCTAACTGCTGTGAGGTGGTATCTCGATGTGGGTTTGATTTGAATCTCCCTGATGGCTAGTGATGATGAACATTTTTTCATGTGTCTGACAGCTATTTGTATGTCTTCATTGGAGAAGTGTCCATGTCTTCGGCCCATTTTTTGACGTGATTATTTGTTTTGTATGTGTTGAGTTTGAGGAGGTTCTTCACCAATATCAGATATAAGTCCTTTTTTTACTGTCATTTGCGAATATCGTCTTCCATTCCATGGGTTGCCTCTTAATTTTATTGACTGTTTCCTTTGCAGAAGCTTCCTAGTGCAGAAGGTTTTGATTCTGATGAAGTCCCAAAAGTTCATTTTTTCTTTTGGTGACATATCTTGGAGGAAGTTGCTGTGGCTGATGTCGAAGAGGTTATTGCCTATGTTCTCCTCTAGGATTCTGATGGATTCCACCCTCAGTTGATGTCTTTTATCCATTTCGAGTTTATCTTTGTGTATGGTGTAAGCGAATGGTCGAGTTTCATTCTTCTACACATAGCTGCCCAATTTTCCCACCACCATTTATTGAAGAGACTCTTTTTTCTGCTCTATATTTTTTCCTGCTTTGTTGAAGATTCATTGGCCATGAAGATGATGGTCTATATCTGGGCTCTCCACTCTCTTGTGCTTGTCTAAGCATCTGTTTTTGTGTCAGTCCCATGCTGCCTTGGTGATCACAGCTTTGTAATAAGGTTGAAATCAGGCACCATGATGCCCATCTCTGTTTTTCTTTTTCAACATTTCCTTCATAATTTGGGTTATTTACTGGTTCCAAAAATTTTTAGGAACGAGCACTTTGAAAATTGTCATTGGTAGTTAACTTGTGATGTTGATGAAAGTGTAGATTGTTCTGGTCAGGTTATTCTTCTGATCCATGAACATGGAATATTTTTCCATCATCTTTTGTCTTCTTTGATTCCTTTCATGGGTGGTCTCTACTTTCTTGATTATAGATCCTTTCCCCCACTGGTTAGGCTTATGCCAAGGTGTCTTGTGTTTTTTGGTGCTATTCCATTGGAATTGATGCTCTAATTTCTCGTTCTACCGTTACATTGTTAGTGTGTAATAATGGAACTGATTTCTGTGCCTCAATTGTGTACCCTGCCACATCAGTGTATTGCCATAGGATTTCTTGCAGGTTGGGGGTGGAATGTTTTGGGTTTTCCACCGAAAGTATCATGTCATCTGCAAAGAGAGAGAATTTGACTTTTTCTTTGCCAATTTGAATTACCTTTACTTTCTTTTTGTTGTCCGGTCTCTGTTGCTAGTGCTTCTAGTGCTATGTTCAATAAGAGTGGTGAGAATGGGCATCCTTGTCATGTTCCTGATCTAAAGGGCAAGGCTCTCAGCTTTTCCCCATTCAGAATGAGAGTTTCTGTGGGTGTCTCATAGATGATCTTATGAAACTGAGGAATGTACTGTCTGTCCTATACTTTGAAGAGCTTTGATCAGGAAATGCTGCTCTATTTTGTCAAATGTTTTTTTGTTTTTTTTTTTCCTGCATCCAATCGGAAGACCATGTGGTTCTTCTCTATGCTCTTATTGATTTTTCCTGTCATAGTGATTGATTTGCAAATGTTGAACACCTCTTGCATCCCAGGAATAAGATCCTTTTAATATATGGTTGAGTTTTGTTAGATAAGATCCTGTTGATAATTTTGGCATCCACATACGTCAGAGATATTGGTGTGAAATACTCTTTTTTTTTTTTTTTTTTTTTTTTTTGATGGGGGCTTTGGCTGTTTTGGAGTCACAGTAATGCTGGCCTCATGGGCTGAGTCTGTAAGTTTCCTTCTCTTCCTATTGTTTGCAATATCTTGGGGAGTATAGGTATTATTTCTTCTTTGAAGGTTTGGTAGAATCCCACAGGGAATCCATCAGGTCCTGTAGTCTTGAATTTTGGGAGGTTTTTGACCACTGGTTCAATCTCATTACTGGTTATTGTTCTATTTAGGGGTCACTTAGTTCCTCTTTCCATCTTGATAGTTAATAGGCTTCCAAGAATACATCTGTTTCTTCTATGATGCTTAATTTATTGGCATATAGCTGTTGATGATAATTTCTGATAATTGTTTCTATTTCCTTGGTGTTAGTCGCGATCTCTTCCCTTTCATTCATACTGTTATTAGTTTGTGCCCTTTCTCTTTTCTTTTGGATAAGTCTGGTCAGTGGTTTATCAATATCATTAATTATTTCTGAAAACCAGCTTCTAGTATCATTGGTGTGTTCTATTGCAATTCTGCTTTCTGATTAACCATCTATTCTCTTGCACGGCTTAGGCTCATTTTGTTGTTGAATCTCCAGTTCTTTAAATTATAGAGATAGTTTATGTATTCAGATTTATTATTATTATTATTAATTATTATTAATAATTATTATTATTTGAGTGAGGCTTAGATAGCTCTGAGTTTCCCCCTTAGGACCAGCTTTGCCATATCCCATAGGTTTTGGACTGAAGTGTTTTCGTTTTCATTGGTTTACATGAATTATGGAAGTTCTTCTTTCGTTTCCGTGTTTACCCAAATATTCTTAAGCAGAATGGTTTTTAACTTCCAAGTGTTTGAATTCCTTCCAAACATTTTCTTGTGATTGAGTTCCCATTTCAAAGCACTGTGGTAGACAATAGGTGGGCATAATGTCAATATTTTGCTATCAGTTGAGACCTGATTTGTGACCTAATAGGTGGTCTATTCTGGAAAAAGTTCCATATGCACTTGAGAAGAGTGAGTATCCTGTTGTCTTAAGTGTGGAAAGTTCTGTGTATATCTATGAGGTCCATCAGGTCCAGGGTGTCATGTAAAGGTTTTGTTTCCTTGTTGAATTTCTGCTCAGATGATCTGTCTGTTCCTCAGAGTGGAGTGTTGACTTCTCTCACCATTACTGTGTTATCATCAATACGACTCCTTAGGTTGTTGACAGCTGGATTCTGTAGTTGGCTGCTCTCATGATGAAGACATAGATATTTTCAGTAGTTAGGTCTTCTTGTTGCATACCCCATTTAGGGTTGATATATTGCCATTCTGCATCTCTAATTTCAGATTTTAGCTTAAAATCTAAAATGTCTGATATGAGAATAGCTACCCCAGCTTTCTTTTGAGGTCTATAGACATGAAAGATGTAACTCCATGCCTTTACTTTTACTCTGATGTTTCATTCAGTTCAAAAAGAGTCTCTTATAGATAACATGTGGGTGGGTCCTGCCTTTTTATCCAATCGGCAACACATGCCCTTTTCTGGGAGCATTTAGGCCATTCACGTTGAGAGTGATTATTGAAAAATATGATTTTATTGTCATCATGTTTCCCTGAAGTGCTTGTTAATTTATATTGTCTCTGTATCTTACTCTTCTGTATCACTCTTTTGGTCTTTCTTTCTTTCTTTTTTTTTTTTTTTAATATGACCCATGCCCCCCTTAATATTTCCTGCTGGGCTTTCTTGGTGGTCATATAAAATTTCGGTTCCTGCTGGTCCTGAAATGTCCTTAACTCTCCATCAGTTTTGAGGTACAGCCCTGACACAAAATGAAGATTCTTGAGTGCATGTTCCTGTCATTTAGTACCCTGAACATGTCTTGCTAGCCCTTTCCCACTTGCTGGGTCTCCTTGGACAGGCCCAATGTTATTCTGGTGTTCCTCCATTTGAACATAAGGAACCTTTTCCCTCTAGCTGCCCTTAAGATGGTTTCTTGGTTTTAAGATATGTGAGTTTTACTATGACATGCCAGGGTGTTGTTCTGTTCTGCTTGGTTTTGGATGGTCCTCTCTGCCTCTAGGACAGGAACTCTTGTTTCATTCCCCAGATTAGGGAAGGTTTTCGTTATGAGTTGCTCTAATATATCTTCTAGTCCCCTCTTCCTTTCTCCATCCTCTCAGAGATCCCAATAATTCTGATGTTGGAATGTTCATGGTGTCATTCATTTCTCTACTTCTGTTTTCATGGGTACTGAGCTCCAGTACTCATGGTCCAGGCCTGCTCCTGTTCCTTCTTTTCTATCACTTTGCCTTCTAGACCACTAATTTGTTCTTCTTCCTCATTTACCCTAGCTGTTAGAGTATCTTGACTAGATTGGATCTCAATGAGAGCTTTTTTAAGTTCTGCCAGATCAACTCTCATTTCTTCCCTGAGAGAATCTATGTTGCCATTAAAGGTTTTGTGCATCCTAGCTATTGTCTGCATCACTGTTATCCTGAAATCTATTTCCGACACCTTGCTTATAGCCATATGCATTTGTTTTGTGGTAGAGGTCACGGTCTCTGAGATTTTCCTATGTTGAGTGTTACCTCTCTGAGTCATTCTGCTGAGGGGTGGTGGAGGGAGTGTACAGAGTCCCAATTATTGACAACAGCCCAAGGAAAACACACTTGTTCTATAGGGACCTTAGGGGTGTTGGCCTCTTGTTCTTCCAGCCTGTCTTCTGGGAGAGGGGCCTGCCACACTATTGCTAAGGCGACCCTGTTTGGGAAGAGATTCTCTGCTCCCTGTGGGACACTGGGCTCAGTGAAAACTAGTTTAGTGGCTTTTGCTCTCTGGTGGATTTCCATGATTAACACCCCCCGCCACCATGTTATGAACAGAAGTGACCTTATCCAAACCTCTTTCTCATAACAGAGTGATCACATTTGGCCCCTCAGAAAGTTCTCCCAACCACATGGTCCCTGGTTCTTCAGTACTGCCAAAAACCACAGACCCTGGGTTGTGTGCCCCACTGCAACACTCCTAGCCCTCGCTTCCATGTTCAGGCACAGATCTGCTCTTTGTTTTTCTAGAACTGCATGTCATCTCCAGTTCATATGTGTGCTTCAACAAATCCAGATTTCTGAGGTGGGATTCTCTCCACAAGTGCTTTCCCTGCTGCTTCTGGTCTGCAATCTGGGCCTGGTCCCACCATGGGAGGTGTTTGAGATCCAATGACTCCCTCCACCTTTCACTGATCTTCCCATATCACAGTTCACAGAAGCATGGATATCCCCCCATCCCCATACTTAAAGACCAATCACCAGAGATATTCTGTTTCTAGAGACCCCATCTATCTTCTTACAAAACAGGTGGTGTTTTGTGGTTGTTCAGTTAGATCTGCTAGATATCTAGCTCAATTCAGGGGACTGGTAGATATAGGGTCCCCTATTTCTCTGTGAAATTTACCTACTCTCATTCATTCTTTTTCCCCCCAAATATTTTATTTATTTATTTATTTGACAGAGAGATCAGAAACAGACAGAGAGGCAGGCAGAGGGAGAGGGAGAAGCAGGCTCCCTGCTGAGCATAGAGCCCAATGTGGGGCTCAATCCCAGGACCCCGAGATCATGACCTGAGCCAAAGGCAGAGGCTTTAACCCACTGAGTCACCCAGGCACTCTTCATTCATTCTTTAACAAGATATTCTTTAACTTCCATCTGTGATCTCTCCATATTTTTTTATTTTCCTCTAGTTGACTTTATGTTTCATAGCTCTGTGGTTTGAAAACATGCATAATTTGGTCTCAATCTTTTTATTACTGGTCAAGACCTAATTTTAAGACCAATATCTGCTTTTGTATGGAAAATGTTCAATGTGTACTTGTGAAGAATTGGGGCTCTGCTGCTTTAGGATAAACTCCCATGAAAATATTGGTTATGTCCCTCTGGCCTAGTGTATCACTCAAAGCCCCTGCTTCCTTGTTGAACTTCTGCCTGGATGATCTGTCCATTGCTTTCAGTGGGGTGTTAAAGCCCCCTAATATTTGTTTTATGTTCTTTATTTACTATTAATTACCTATATATTTAGTTGCTTCCAAAGTAGTGTCACAAACAAGTTTTTGGTCTCCTTGATGGAGAGACCTCTTGATGATGACATAGTTCCCTTCTTCATATCATGTTACACTCTCTGGTTTAAAGTCTAGTTTGTTTGTAAAAAAATATTACTATTCTTCTCCAAAGAAGACATACAAATGGCTATCAGACACATGAAAAAGTGTTCATCATCACTGGCCATCAGGGAGATTCGAATTAAAACTACATTGAGATACCACCTGACACCAGTTAGAATGGCCAAAATTAGCAAGACAGGAAACAACGTGTGTTAGAGAGGATGTGGAGAAAGGGGAGCCCTCTTACATTGTTGGTGGGAATGCAAGTTGGTGCAGCCACTTTGGAGAACAGTGTGGAGATTCAAGAAATTAAAAATAGAGCTCCCCTAGGACCCTGCAATTGCACTACTGGGTATTTACCTCAAAGATACAGATGTGCTGAAAAGGGCCATCTGTGCCCACTGTTCATAGCAGCAATGGCCACGGTCACCAAACTGTGGAAAGAACCAAGATACCCTTCAACGGACGAATGGATAAGGAAGATGTGATCCATATACACAATGGAGTATTAAGCCTCCATCAGAAAGGATGAATACCCAACTTTTGTAGCAACATGGACAGGACTGGAAGAGATTATGCTGAGCGAAATAAGTCAAGCAAAGAGAGTCAAGTATCATATGGTCTCACTTATTTGTGGAGCATAACAAATCACACGGAGGACATGGGGAGATGGAGAGGAAAGGGAGTTGAGGGAAACTGGAAGGGGAGATGAACCATGAGAGGCTATGGACTCTGAAAAACAACCAGAGGGTTTTGAAGGGGCGGGGGGGGGTGGGGGGTTGAGGAACCAGGTGGTAGGTAATAGGGAGGGCACGTACTGAATGGAGCACTGGGTGTGGTGCAAAAACAATGAACACTGTTATGCTGGAAATAAACAAATATAAATAAATAAATAATAAATAAATAAATATGAAAAAAAAGAAGAGTATCAGAAACAAACAAAAATATTACTATTCTGGCTTTCTTTTGGTATCCGTTTGTTCTCAATCCCCTCAGTTTCAATCCGCAAGTGTCCTTAGGTCTAAAATGAGCTTATTATTTTTATTCAGTGAAATTACTGAATAATATCAGTAATAATTTCAGCATCATTTTATTCATTATCTTCCCTCAGTTTCTGGAGATTTTCTCTGTTCCTTTCTTGTCCTAGTCACTTTTGGTTTCTCCCTTTCAGACAAAGAGTGTCCTTTGATATTTCTTGTAGGGCTGATTTACTGACCGTTAATTCCTCTAGGGTTTGTAAGTCTGGGAATTTTATTATCTTTCTTTCTATTCTGAGTGACAGGTTGGTGTATAGCATTTTCATTACTGTAGACTTGCCCCACTCTGCACTTTGTATATATCACGTCATTTTCTTCTAGCTTGCCAGGTTTCTGTGGAGAGAATTGTAGTAAGTTGAAGGCTGTTCCTTTGTAAGCTACGGACTTCTTTTGTCTTGCCACTTTGAAGAGAATTCCGCTACTGATAGATTTTGCAAATTTAATGACACTATGTCTTGTGTTGCTCTGCTTCTGTTGGTTGTGATTGGAGTCCTCTGTGCCTCTGAATCTGGATCTCTGTTTCTTCCCCCAGATGAGGAAAGTGTTCAGCTATGATTTCCTCCAAGAAATTTTTGGCCCTCTTTTCTCTCTCTCTCTTCTAGGACTCCTACAATATGCATTTTATTACATGTGTTGGAGTCAGTGTTTTCCCTAAGTCCATTCTCATGTTCCACAATTCTTTCTTCTTGCTTTTGAATAGCTTCATATTTTCCTTTATTTTGTCTTCAAGGTCACTAATTCGAACATCTGGTTCTTCTAGCCTACTGTTCATTGCATCCAGTCTGCTTCCAACTTCTTCATTCTTGATATTTTTGTACACTCCCTTATAATTGTGGTCTCCCTGATGTCTTCTATTATTTTTTCAAGCCCAGTGAGTATCCTGGCTACTGCTTTAAATCCTCCATCATGCATGTTACATGTATCTGTTTCACTTATATTGCCTGGTCACAATCTTTTCTTGTTCTTTCACTTCAGATAAATTGATTCTTCCATCTTTGCCTTGGTCTAAGTCTCTGTCTTAGAAACGCCCATTATGGTGTTTTTTTTTTCTTTTTTTTTTTTTTTTGGTCTTGTTTTGTTTTGTTTTGTTTTGTTTTTGTTTTTTTCTTCTGAAGGTAATGACATTAGGAAAAGGAGGTCATGTAGTGCTTAAAGCCTGGTGCTTCAGGGAGTCTCAAGTGTGTCTTGCATGTACTCTGCTGTTGTGTTGTGGCTTCCCTCTCTCTTTAGGATGGTCATTTGTAGAGGCTCTCTTTGCCTGAAGTGGAGAATCTTTGGAGTCTGGCACTGAATATGGTGAAGTTTAGCTTGGTGGGCTCTGGTCTGCCTGTGAAATGCGGCTTGAAACCAACTCAACAGAACTAAGGTCTTTGAGTGCTATGGACAGGAGAGAGGATGTGGGCAGGGCTTTTTTCTAGTCCCCCACAGGAGGGCCTGATTAAGTGGGACTGAGCAAGTTGGACTGAGAAAGGCAGTCCCAAAAGAGTTCAGGGTGGGGACTTCATGTTTGCAAGTTAGGCAGCCAATGTCATCACTGCCTTGTTTTGGCAAGAGGTTCAGCATTTATGCTGGTGGTGCTAGAGCCCAATGTGTCTTGGCCCCATAGAGGCATCTCCACAAACACTGCCTATCAGAGAATCACTCCATCTCCCCACGGTATCTCTAGGTAGTGTCTCTGATCATTTTTTCCAGGTGTCTGCACCTGATTTTTCACCCGTGTTCTCTCCAGGAGCAATATAGTGTTCTCTGGGCTCTATGTTAGCCAAGACTGCTGACCTTAATGCTCTTGCTTTGAGCTCCTCTGGGCAAGAACTCATGTCATTCAGTCCCTCCAATTTTCATAGCCAATGGCTTGTGGAAAGATTCTTCTTGTGGGTTCCCAGTGTGTTCTTTTCTCATATGTCTTTCTCTTTGGCCATGGCTCCCTGCCCTCTGAAGCACCAACTATCCAGTTCTCCCCTAATCCATGTCTCCACACTTCATTCCATATTCCATATGACTTCTCTCTTTAGTTTAATCTGTAGGCTTCAGACCAATTTCTGACATGTTTAGGCTGATTTTGTAATTTTCCAGTGCCATTCATGGCTCAAGATGAGCCTGGAGTTGCCCTCCTCGACCACCATCTCCCTGTCCTCCATATGCACCATGGACTCTTATACAGCCATAAGCAAGAATTAAAGGTTGCCACTTGTTACATATGGGAGGGATCTAGAAAGTATAATGCTAAGTGAAATCTATCAGTCACAGAAAGACAAATAGCATATGATTTCACTCATTTATGAAGTTTAAGAAAGAAAGAAAGAAATGAAGAAAAGAGAGACAAATAATAAACCAGACCCTTATATGTAAACACAAATCTCTGGTTATTAGAGTACAGGTTAGGATATATAGGTGTGAATAAAAGGGGATTAAATGTTACATCAGTTGCAGGAAATATGGCTGATGGTGAAGTAACATGAGTTTCCTAAGTTACTGAATTACATTGTTATCAATAAAAGAGAGAATATGTATCTCTGGAAATTTCATTATAAATCTTATGTAAATAACAAAAGAAAAATTAGAGCGGATACAAAGATAGCAAGTAAGGGAGGAATAGGAATGAAGGAAATAAATTGAAAAAAAAAAAAAAAAAAAGACCAAACATAGAAGAAGCACAAAAGAATCAAAGTCAGAAAACAACAAAATGAAACAGTTAAATCCTTCCTTATCAATAATTAATTAAAGCATTCAGGACTAAATTCTCATATCTACCATTCAGTGGAAGGGAGGCTGAATTGATTTTTAAAATGGATAAACACGGACAAAAAATCAAAACAACAGCAAAAAAAAATCTAACATTATGTTGCCCGAGAGATTGACTGGAACTTTAATGATACACATAGCTTGAAAGTGAATGAATGGGAAAAGAGTTCATGCAAAGCGCAAGCAAAAGAGAGCAGAAATGGTTGTGCTTAGGTTATATAGATAGATTTTAAGGATAAATCAGATAAAAGACATAAAGAACGTCCTTAGGCTTGATAGGGTATCAACTCATCAAGAAGATACAAGAATTGCAAATATAGGTGTTTGCAGCCTTGCAACATTGGAGTATCTAAATATTTGAAACATATTAGCAGAATTGAAGGGAGATATAAACCACAATAAAATAATGGCGGGGACTGCAATATCCCACTTTCAGCAGAGGACAGATCATCCAGTTGGAAAGGTGGTAAGTAATAGAAGATCTCAAGGGCACTATAGACCACGTGGGCTGAAGAGACACATGCATAAAATTGCATTTGCCAGCACCATAACCAAAGTTCTCAAGTGCAGACCTAAATTTCTCTACCACGGATCCTGTTCTGAACCACGAATTCTGCCTAACAAATTTAAAAAGATTCAAATCCTTTTTTGTATATTTATGACCACAATGGTATGAAAAAAATCATTTAAAGGACCTGTCTTTTTAAATTATTTTTTATTATGTTCAGTAAGCCAGTATCATACATCGTAAGTTTTTTTTTTAATACAGTGTTCAAAGGTTCATTAGCTATGTATAACACCCAGTGCTCATCATAACATGTGCTGCATCTCCTCAATACCCATTACATGGTTACCTCATTCACCCTGTGCCTTTTCCGTCTGCAACCGTCAGTTTGTTTCCCAGAGTCCCGTGTCTCTCATGGTTTTCATCCCTCACTCATCTCTACCCATTTAGTTTTAATTTGGGTTGGGGTGTAGTGACTTGCTCTATCAGACCTGTTTTCATACTTAGCATACTATGTAATCTTGGAATCGAGGACTTGGCTATATACAGACAATTTCACAAGCATATTTTGGTGATGATATCAGATAACCACATATTACCCAGCGGCCCCTCCTCTTCCTCCTCCTGCTCCTTCTTTTCCTTTAAAGGTACCTCTTTAGTTGTATAAAGGGAAGAAAATATTAATTTAGCAGTCTTATTTTGAAATATGAAAATACATTTCCTAAGTCCTTTGACCTGTACAAATTGGGCTGAATTGCTTTCCTGACATTGAACTTCCTGCCTAGTCTCTACAGTGGTAACCTCCCTACCCTACCAAGACACAGTGGAGTAAATCTAATATCAGATACAATGCATAGGTTTAGAGAAGAGAAGATTCTGAGAGGGATGGGAATAAAGGAAAAATGTGGCAAAGTGGGGATGGGAACTGGCTGGTTGACCAAGTAGGGTGGGGGAGCCCTGACGCAGGATCAGCAATTCCTATGGTAGTTCTGTCTGTCACAGGGTCAAGAGAACCCACTTCGTCTAGTTAGTTCTCAATGAGCCTCTCCTCTTGTAACCTACCCACATTGGGAATGGCCTAGACATCATGAGCTACTTCATCTGAAATCAGAGCCATTTTGAACCTTATTCCAGAGTCATCATAAGATTGTTCTGCATCTGTTGACCTACTGTTACTCCATCCTTTAATCAGAGAAATATATCCCCTAACCTATTGTATTATAACACTTGTCGTAAGGGGGGCATTATCTAACATTCCTGAGGTCATATCCATTTTCTCCTAAGCAGTCACTATGTCCTTGAGTGCTTTGTATATGTTTTTAGTATGTTTGTCTCAGGAAGAATACCATGATCATCCTTTGATCTGTTCTCAATCACATGAAAGAAATCAATAGACATGAAAAAACTTCACTAGCACCCCAAGGCATCCTTAAGAAGGGAATATGAACTCTGGATAACAGTTTGATCAAACTCCAAGAGACTGGTGGGAAGGGCATGTAGGAAGCTTCACATGCTTGCAAGTAGGGAAGGAAGAGTGTACTGTCATAGAAACTAAAATCTTTCACCTATGGACATAATATTGATGTGGCATTATGTAAATAGAGGAAGCAGAGCAAGACACCCTCAACAGGAAACCCAATGGGTCTCTAATTCAATGGCAAGCCTGTCCAAGCCATGATGTAGCCTATTCCTGGAGAAGGAAGAGGTACATTTGGATGTTAAGATTTCCTTTCCCTCTTGCTCAAAGACTAGCATTTCACTCACTGCTCTAGGCAAGAAAAGTGATGTATCATCTCCAAAGAGAGGACGAAATGAAAATTACAACATCCTAGAGACCCCAAAGGAAGACAGAGACCTCTTTTTAGTGAACAAGAAGGGTGTTGCCCCAAAGGTGAATCAGCTCTGTACAGAAGAGTCTGTTTTTGTTTTCTTTTCAATATTCCACACATAAGTGAAATCATAGGGTACCTATCTTCCTCTGACTCGCTTATTTCACTTAGCATAAGTCTTTCTGGGTCCAACCATATTGAGAAGGGGAGGCAAATAGGGGATGGGCAAATAGATATAGGGGATTAAGGATCATAATCTCCCAGGTACAGGATAAATAAGACACAGGGATAAAAGGTATGGCATAGGGAATATAATCAGTAATATTGTAATAGTATTGTATGGTAACACATGGTGGCTACACTTCATAAGTGACATATGTGTCATAGCACTATGTAGAGTACAGAACTGATAAATCAGAATATGGTACACCTGAACCAATATAACCTTGTTATGTTAATCATGCTTCAATAATAGAAAAATTACAGAGAAAAAGATACCTATCAACAATTGGCATACACATCATTCTTTGCCTGTCTTAGTTTAAATTCTGGCAAACTGAGCACAGGTTTGGGGTGGCCATGAGCTCAGAGCACAGATATTAGGTATTTCTAATCATGTTCATGTATTCAGGGTCTGGGAACCCTTGGGCTAATGTTGAATACAATCAAACTATCTGTGTCCTAAATGGATTTGGTTTCTCCTATAGAAAACTCTGATTTCTCAAGTGAAGTCCAATAGCAAATTGGCAAACCATTGGGATTACAACAGAGAAGGTGATAGTGTGAAGGATGGAAAGTTAAAAGGAAATCCAAGTGGCATTCCTCACTAGATGCCTAATATTAGGATACTTGTCTTTTTTTTTGTTGTTGTTGCAAGGTTAAGCTCGTGATTCTTCTCTTATGAGTCATGGATTAAATTTTCCACTTGTAAAATGCAACTCTTAAGAGAATAAGAATTGCCACAATATGAGGCTCTATTTTTCAACATGATTTTCCTCAATCCTCCATTTAACTTAAATCAAAGCCAATTTTGGCAATTATTGTGAAAGGTTCTTTTGTGGTTTGTAACATGCATATTGCTGATCAATTATTGTGGAGACTGTGCACATTTGAAATATACCCGTGACATTTCCTTTAAACGAAAACAAGAATTTGGGTCAAGAGCAGGAGGTTAAAATGTCCAAGAATGAACACAATCAGTTGAAGGAACAATGCTTCAAAAGAGGAGCTGACAGAGTTCTCTTCATAGCACTAGAAATGCTCTGGATGATGGATGTGTTTCGAAAAAAATATATATATTTGTTAATTGCATAGTCCAACCAATGCTCATCATTGAAAGAATAATTTTAATTAAAAAAGTCTTGCATTCGGGGTCATAGAGTAGTTCTATTTTCACATTTTGAGGAACCTCCATGCTGTTTTCCAGAGTGGTTGCACCAGCTTGCATTCCCACCAACAGTGGAGGAGGGTTCCCCTTTCTCCACATCCTCGCCAGCATCTGTCATTTCCTGACTTGTTAATTTCAGCCATTCTGACTGGTGTGAGGTGATATCTCATTGTGGTTTTGATTTGTATTTCCCTGATGCCGAGTGATGTGGAGCACACTTTTCATGTATCTGTTGGCCATCTGGATGTCTTCTTTGCAGAAATGTCTGTTTCTGTCCTCTTTCGATTTCTTGATTGGATTGTTTGTTCTTTGGGTGTTGAGTTTGCTAAGTTCCTTATAGATTTTGAACACTAGCCCTTTATCTGATATATCGTTTCCAAATATCTTCTCCCATTCTGTCAGTTGTCTTTTGGTTTTGTGAACTGTTTCCTTTGCCATGCAGAAGCTTTTGATCTTGATGAAATCCCAATAGTTCATTTTTGCCCTTGCTTCCCTTGCCTTTGCGGATGTTCCTAGGAAGATGTTGCTGCAGCTGAGGTCGAAGAGGTTGCTGCCTGCATTCTCCTCAAGGATTTGGATGGATTCCTTTCTCACATTGAGGTCCTTCATCCATTTGGAGTCTATTTTCGTGTGTGGTGTAAGGAAGTGGTCCAATTTCATTTTTCTGCATGTGGCTGTCCAATTTTACCAGCACCATTTATTGAAGAGGCTGTCTTTTTTCCATTGGACATTCTTTCCTGCTTTGTCGAAGATTAGTTGACCATAGAGTTGAGGGTCTATTTCTGGGCTCTCTATTCTGTTCCATTGATCTATGTGTCTGTTTTTGTGCCAGCACCATGCTGTCTTGAAGATGACAGCTTTGTAATAGAGCTTGAAGTCCAGAATTGTGATGCCCCCAACTTTGGTTTTCTTTTTCAATATTCCTTTGGTTATTCGAGGTCTTTTCTGGATCCATATAAGTTTTAGGATTATTTGTTCCATTTCTTGGAAAAAAATGGATGGTATTTTGATAGGGATTGCATTAAATGTGTAGATTGCTTTAGGTAGCAAGGACATTTTCACAATATTTATTCTTCCAATCCAGGAGCATGGAACATTTGTCCATTTCTTTGTGTCTTCCTCAAATTCTTTCAGGAGTACTTTATAGTTTTCTGCATATAGATTCTTAGCCTCTTTGGTGAGGTATATTCCTAGGTCTCTTATAATTTTGGGTGCAATTATAAATGGGATTGACTCCTTAATTTCTCTTTCTTCTGTCTTGTTGTTGGCGTACAGAAATGCAACTGATTTCTGTGCATTGATTTTATATCCTGACACATTACTGAATTCCGTACAAGTTCTAGCAGTTTTGGAGTGGAGTCTTTTGGGTTCTCCACATATAGTATTATATCATCTGCGAAGAGTGATAGTTTGACTTCTTCTTTGCCAGTTTGGAGGCCTTTAATATCTTGTTGTTGTCTGATTGCTGAGGCTAGGACTTCTAGTACTGTGTTGAATAGCAGTGGTGATCATGGACATCCCTGCCGTGTTCCTGACCTTAACGGAAAAGCTTTCAGTTTTTCTCCATTGAGAATGATATTTGCAGTCTGTTTTTCATAGATGGCTTGGATAATATTGAGGTATGTGCCCTCTATCCCTACACTTTGAAGAGTTTTGATCAGGAAGGGATGCTGTACTTTGTCAAATGCTTTTTCAGCATCTATGGAGAGTATCATATGGTTCTTGTTCTTTCTTTTATTAATGTGTTCTATCACATTGATTGATTTGCGGATGTTGAACCAACCCTGCAGCCCTGGAATAAATCCCACTTGATCGTGGTGAATAATCCTTTTAATGTACTGTTGAATCCTATTGGCTAGTATTTTGGTGAGAATTTTGCATCTGTGTTCATCAAGGATATTGGTCTGTAGTTCTCTTTTTTGGTGGGATCCTTGTCTGGTTTTGGGATCAAGGTGATGCTGGCCTCATAAAATGAGTTTGGAAGTTTTACTTCCCTTTCTATTTTTTGGAAGAGTTTCAGGAGACTAGGAATTAGTTCTTCTTTAAATGTTTGGTAGAATTCCCCTGGGAAGTCGTCTGGCCCTGGGCTTTTGTTTGTTTGGAGATTTTTGATGACTGTTTCAATCTCCTTCCTGGTTATGGGCCTGTTCAGGTTTTCTATTTCTTCCTGGTTCAGTTGTGGTAGTTTTTATGTCTCTAGGAATGCTTCCATTTCTTCCAGATTGTCAAATTTGTTGGCGTAGAGTTGTTCATCGTATGGTCTTATAATTGTCTGTATTTCTTTGGTGTTAGTTGTGATCTCTCCTCTTTCATTCATGATTTTATTGATTTGGGTCCTTTCTCTTTTCTTTTTGATGAGTCTGGCCAGGGGTTTATCAATCTTATTGATTCTTTCAAAGAACCAGCTTGTAGTTTCATTGATTTTTTTGTATTATTATTATTTTTTTTTGGTTTCTATATCATTGATTTCTGGTCTGATCTTTATGATTTCTCTTCTCCTGCTGGGTTTAGGGTTTCTTTGTTGTTCTTCCTCCAGCTCCTTTAGGTGTAGGTTTAGGTTGTGTACTTGAGACCTTTCTTGTTTCTTGAGAAAGGCTTGAACCGCTATATATTTTCCTCTCAGGACTGCCTTTGCTGTGTCCCACAGATTTTGAACCATTGTGTTTTCATTATCATTTGTGTCCATGAATTTTTTCAATTCTTCTGTAATTTCCTGGGTGACCCATTCATTCTTTAGAAGGATGCTGTTTTGTCTCCATGTATTTGGGTTCTTTCCAGCTTCCTCTTGTGTTTGAGTTCTAGCTTCAGAGTATTGTGGTCTGAAAATATGCAGGGGATGATCCCAAAGTTTTGATACCGGTTGAGACCTGATTTGTGACCCAGGATGTGATCTATTCTGGAGAATGTTCCATGTGCACTAGAGAAGAATGTGTATTCTGTTGCTTTGGGATGAAATGTTCTGAATAGATCTGTGATGTCCATCTGGTCCAGTGTGTCATTTAAGGCCTTTATTTCCTTGTAGATCTTTTGCTTGGATGATCTGTCCCTTTCAGTGATGGGAGTGTTCAAGTCCCCTACTATTATTGCATTATTATTGATGTGTTTCTTTGATTTTGTTTTTAATTGGTTTATATAGTTGGCTACTCCCACATTAGGGGCATAGACATTTAAAATTATTAGATAATATTCTTGTTGGACAGACCCTTTGAGTATGATATAGTGTCCTTCCTCATCTCTTATTATAGTCTTTGGCTTAAAATCTAATTGATCTGATATAAGGATTGCCACCCCAGCTTTCTTCTGATGCCCATTAGCATGGTAAATTGTTTTCCACCCCCTCACTTTAAATCTGGAGGCGTCTTCACGTCTAAAATGAGTTTCTTGTAGGCAACATACTGATGGGTTTTGTTTTTTTATCCATTCTGATACCCTGTGTCTTTTGATTGGGGCATTTAGCCCATTAACATTCAAGGTAACTATTGAGAGATATGAATTTAGTGCCATTATTAGCCTGTAAGGTGACTGTTACTGTATATTGTCTCTGTACCTTTCTGATGTACTACTTTTAGGCTCTCTCTTGGCTTAGAGGACCCCTTTCAATATTTCCTGTAGAGCTGGTTTGGTGTTTGCAAATTCTTTCAGTTTTTGTTTGTCCTGGAAGCTTTTTATCTCTCCTTCTATTTTCAATGATAGCCTAGCTGGATAGAGTATTCTTGGCTGCATGTTTTTCTCATTTAGTGCTCTGAATATATCATGCCAGCTCTTTCTGGCCTGCCAGGTCTCTGTGGATAAGTCTGCTGCCAATCTAATATTTTTACCATTGTATGTTATAGACTTGTTTTCCCAGGCTGCTTTCAGGATTTTCTCTTTGTCACTAAGACTTGTAAATTTTACTATTAGGTGACGGGGTGTGGACCTATTTTTGACTTTGAGGGGGATTCTCTACCTCTCCTGGATTTTGATGCTTGTTCCCTTTGCCATATTAGGGAAATTCTCTCCAATAATTCTCTCCAATAGACCTTCTGCTCCCCTCTCACTTTCTTCTTCTTCTGGAATCCCAATTATTCTAATGTTGTTTCATCTTATGGTGTCATTTATCTCTCAAATTCTCCCCTCGTGGTCCAGTAGCTGTTTTTCCCTCTTTTGCTCGGCTTCTTTATTCTCTGTCATTTGGTCTTCTATATCACTAATTCTTTCTTCAGCCTCATTGATCTTAGCAGTGAGAGCCTCCATTTTTGATTGCACCTCATTAATAGCTTTTTTTTATTTCAACTTGGTTAGATTTTAGTTCTTTAATTTCTCCAGAAAGGGCTTTTATATCTCCAGAGAGGGTTTCTCTAATATCTTCCATGCCTTTTTCGAGCCCGGCTAGAACGTTCAGAATCATCATTCTGAACTCTTGATCTGATATATTACCAATGTCTGTGTTGATTAGGTCCCTAGCCTTTGGTACTGCCTCTTGTTCTTTTGTCTGTGGTGATTTTTTTCCGCCTTGTCATTTTGTCCAGATAAGATGACATGAAGGATCAAATAAAATACTAAAAGGGTGGCAAAGACTCCAGAAAAATGCGCTGTAACCAAATCAGAAGAGACCCCAAATTATGGGGGAGAGAAAGGGGATAAAAAGAGGTTCAAAAGAAAAGGTGAAAAAAAGAAAAAAATTAAAAAATAAAACAAAGTAAAAATATAAAAAAAGAAAGAAAAAATATATATTTTAGGTAAAATAGTCAAAAAACGTTAAAAAAGAAAAGGGTAAAAGTTTTAAAAATTTAGCAGAAGAAGAAAAAAGAAAGAAAAAAATTGAAAAAAAAATTGAATAAATTGCAAGACTAAAGAATCATGGGGAGAAAGCCACGAGTTCCATGATTTGCTTTCTCCTCCTCTGGAATTCCGCTGCTGTCTTAGGTATTGAACCTGCTTTCCTTGATAGATGAACTTTGTCCTGGCTGGATATTTTGTTGATCTTCTGGGGGAGGGGCCTCTTGTAGTGACTCTCAAGTGTCTTTGCCAGAGGCGGAATTGCACCGCCCTTACCAGGGGCCGGCCTAAGTAATCGGCTCCGGTTCTCTTTTGGGAGCTTCTGTTCCCTGAACACATTCCACAGAGTTCCAGAGGACGGGAATGAAAATGGCGGCCTCCTAGTCTCTGGCCCACAGGAGCCGAGAGCCTGGGGCCCCACTCCTTAGTGCGCCCCCAGAGGACAGCACCCAATCACTCCCATATCCCCAGCTTCCAGCTGCGCTCCGAGCTTACCCAGCCCACCACCAGCTCAAGGTAATGCTGAGCTGAGAGTTCAGTCCTCGGCTCTGTCTCTGTAGCCGGCTTCTCTGTTCTAACACCTGTGAGCTCTGTGACACTCTGATACCCCCGATCCTTCTGTGACCCTGTGGGACCTGGGGCCACGCTGAACCCGCATGGGATTCACCCCGGTTTAGCCTCTGGAGCAATGTCCCTCAGTGGAATAGACCTTTAAAAGTCCTGATTTTGTGCTCCATTGCTCCACCACTTGCCGGGAGCCGGCCCCTCCCCCCGCGGTCTATCTTCCCGTTGTTTCAGATTCACTTCTCCGCCAGTCCTACCTTTCAGAAAGTGGTTGATTTTCTGTTTCTAGAATTGCTGTTCTTCTTCTCTTCCATCTCCCGTTGGATTTGTAGGTTTTTGCAATGTTTACATAAGCTATGGAGCTGATCTCCTGCTACTTGATGTAGTCTCAGCCTGCTACTTCTCTGCCATCTTGACTCCTCCCCTTCCTGGGTGTATCTTAATATCTTTGCTAAAGGCCTCAACTTTCCAGAGAGAAAGGGGGATGAAAACTGGTTTATATGTAGTTTTGGTATTGACTAGGGAAAAAGGATTACCTTGGAGCTTATATCTATATGTATATTAAAAAAAAAAAGAAAAAGAAAAACATAGGTATATGCCTGAAAAAGTTCAGGTTAAAAAGGTTATTATGTAGTACATTGTATTTATAATCTAGGTGTAGGGAGTCAAGATGATGGGGAAATAGGACGAGGTGCCATTTCAATCTGTACCCTAAAGTGAGCTGATTCCCTACCAAAGAACTCTGATCACCCATGAAATCGTCCTGAGATCAGAATTATACACATATGGATCTCTATAGGAGCAGAAGATGCCAGTGGACTGGTAAAGAAGAGTGAGAACATTGGACTGATATCTGAAGATAAACAAAAGCTGGAGGGAGCCACCAGAGCCGATCGATTAGAAAGTAATACCCCAATACCAGAGTGTCCTGCGTCTGGGGACCAGCATTAGCTTGGAGTCTGGTTGAAAGCACTCAAAAAAAAAATTGGGGAGGGTATGTGCTATCGTGAGTGCTGTGAAGTGTGTAAACCTGGCTATTCACAGACCTGTACCCCTGGGGATAAAAATACATTATATGTTTATAAAAAAAATTGGAAGGGGAGGTGAACTATAAGAGGCTATGGACTCTGAAAAACAACCTGAGGGTTTTGAAGGGGCGGGGGTGGGAGGTTGGGGGAACCAGGTGGTGGGTAATAGGGAGGGCGCATATTGCATGGAGGACTGGGTGTTGTGCAAAAACAATGAATACTGTTACACTGAAAAAAATAAATTAATTAAAAAAAAAGAGCAAGAATCACTGTTGGTGGGGGGGTTTGTGGGAATTGGGACAGTTAGGGACAGTGGCTTAAGTCCCTGGATCAAGGACAGCCTCCCCTGGTGCTGAGCCAGAGAGATTGCAGCGGAGAAACCCGATCTAGGTCCCTGAGCCGCCAGTGCACCTGAGCCACCAGAGCATCTGAGAACAGTGGAGTCCAGCTCCCATGAGGGACTTGGAGCCTCGCGAGATGACATTGCTGAAAAGCATGTGCCCCACACCCTCTCTGAGAGAGGTGCAGGAAGGCATTGGCCTGGTGCTCTTAGACTCCCACAGAGGGATCAGAGCCTGAGGTGTGTGTGCCCCACACCCTCCCCTGGGAGAGGTGCTCACAGGTGCTAGCTGGGAGCTCTGGGACCCGGAAAAACCAAGCATTCCAAGCCCGGGCCAGCAGGAAAATCTCAATGTGCAATTGCTGCTTGGAATCTCTCTGACAGTCTGGAGCTGCCCAGACAGCTACCACTGCCTTGGTTTTGGTACAAGGAGGAGATCCTGCATCCCCAGGGAACGTGACTCAGAACCTTCTCTGCCAGAAGCTCTGCAGAGCATTCTGAGGCTCTTCTCTGACAGGAAGGTCAGGGTGCAGTTTACTCTCCTCTAAACCTCCCTAAAACATCAAAAGCTGTCAAGCTGAGAGAAAACAGATGAACAAACATAAAAACCTCCAGAGAACAAAATCCTGAAAAAAGTGGTTTCCTCAGAGCCCACCCCCCTATGGGGGTTGGAGGACCTAACACATGGAACATCATTGACTGAAAACACACGTGGCAGGCCCATCCCCCAGAAAACCAACCAGGAAGGAAGAAAAAAAAAAAAAAAAGACAACAAGAGAACAACCACCACTACTTCATAAATACAACTTTTATTTTTAACTCATTAGCACTATTCCAGTTCTTTTTTCTTTTTTTTCTGCTCACTTCAAAATTTTAATTGTCAAGTGCATATGATGCCCTTATTTCATTTTATTTTTTATTTTTATTTTTTTAATTAATTTCTTTATTTTTTTTCAGCATAACAGTATTCATTTTCTTTGCACAACACCCAGTGCTCCATGCAATATGTGCCCTCCCTATTACCCACCACCTAGTTCCCCCAACCTCCCACCCCCCGCCCCTTCAAAACCCTCAGGTTGTTTTTCAGAGTCCATAGTCTCTTAAGTTTCATCTCCCCTTCCAATTTCCCTCAACTTCCTTCTCCTCTCCATCTCCCAATGTTCTCCTTGTCATTTGTTATGCTCCACAAATAAGTGAAACCATATGATACTTGACTTATTTCACTCACCATAATTACTTACAGTCCCGTCCATATTGCAACAAAAGTTGGGTATTCATTTTTTCTTTCTTTCTTTCTTTCTTTCTTTCTTTCTTTCTTTCTTTCTTTCTTTTTTTTTTTTTATAAACATATAATGTACTTTTATCCTCAGGGGTACAGGTCTGTGAATCATCAGGTTTACACACTTCACAGCACTCACGATAGCACATACCCTCCCCAATGTCCATAACCCAATCCCCCTCTCCCAACCCTACCTCCCCTCAGCAATCCCAGTTTGTTTTGTGAGATTAAGAGTCATTTATGGTTTGTCTCCCTCCCAATCCCATCTTGTTTCATTTATTCTTCTCCTAACACCCAACCCCCCATGTTGCATTTCCACGTCCTCATATCAGGGAGATCATATGATAGTTGTCTTTCTCTGATTGACTTATTTCACTAAGCATGATACCCTCTTGTTCCATCCATGTTGTCGCAAATGGCAAGATTTCATTTCTTTGATGGCTGCATAGTATTCCATCGTGTATATATACCACTCTTCTTTACCCATTCATCTGTTGATGGGCATCTAGGTTCTTTCCATAGTTTGGCTATTGTAGACATTGCTGCTATAAACATTTGGGTACACGTCCCCCTTCGGATCACCACGTTTGTATCTTTAGGGTAAATACCCAGTACTGCAATTGCTGGGTCATAGGGTAGTCCTATTTTCAACATTTTGAGGAACCTCCATGCTGTTTTCCAGAGTGGTTGCACCAGCTTGCATTCCCACCAACAGTGGAGGAGGGTTCCCCTTTCTCCACATCCTCGCCAGCATCTGTCATTTTCGGACTTGTTAATTTCAGCCATTCTGACTGGTGTGAGGTGATATCTCATTGTGGTTTTGATTTGTATTTCCCTGATGCCGAGTGATGTGGAGCACACTTTTCATGTGTCTGTTGGCCATCTGGATGTCTTCTTTGCAGAAATGTCTGTTCCTGTCCTCTTTCGATTTCTTGATTGGATTGTTTGTTCTTTGGCTGTTGAGTTTGCTAAGTTCCTTATAGATTTTGGACACTAGCCCTTTATTTGATATGTCGTTTGCAAATATCTTCTCCCATTCTGTCAGTTGTCTTTTGGTTTTATGAACTGTTTCCTTTGCTGTGCAAAAGCTTTTGATCTTGATGAAATCCCAATAGTTCATTTTTGGCCTTGCTTCCATTGCCTTTGCTGATGTTCCTAGGAAGATGTTGCTGCAGGTGAGGTTGAAGAGGTTGTTGCCTGCATTCTCCTCAAGGATTTTCATGGATTTCTTTCTCACATTGAGGTCCTTCAGCCATTTGGAGTCTATTTTCGTGTGTGGTGTAAGGAAGTGGTCCAATTTCATTGCATGTGGCTGGTTCATTTTTTTTTTATACATATAGATAATAATTTAACATATTTACCATCACAGTGAGATGTCCAGTACATCAAATTCCTTAATAACCTTCTAACCTGAACTTTTGATACATACACCCGTGTTTTTCTTTGCTTTTCTATTTTTATTTTTTTTTAATTTTAGTTTAGTTTAGTCTAGTTTATTCTTTCATAATTTTTATTTTCTAATATATATTTGAGTGAAACTCAAGGTAATCCCCTTTCTCCAATCAATGTTAAGCCTATAGGAAAACCAATTTTTAATCGCCCTTTATCTTAGGAATGTTGAGTCCATTAACAAAGACATCAAGATACAACCAGGAAGAATCAAAATAATCTTCCTCGCCCACACTGAGAATTTATAACCCCTCTCCAATCTTTTCCTTTCCCCAGTGTTTCTGTGTATTTGTGTTTGTCATGAGAGTATATAAATATTATACTTGGGGTTCTTTCTGATGAGGTTTTTCCTTTTGTTTTGCTTTTATATAAAGCAAATATATATATATATATATACATTTTTCTATTGTCATATACTTTTATCAGTCTTCGTGTTTTTCTGTTTTTGTTTGTATACTTCCTATATCTTAACTTGGGGCCCACTGGGCTGAGACTCCTCTCGTATCTTTCTTTATTTTCTTATTTTCCTCTCTCTCTCTCTCTCTTTTTCCTCTCTCTCTCTGTCTCTCTTTTTTTCTCTATTTTTGTTTCTTTTCTTTTTTCTCTCAATTAGGTGGGGAATTTTGATTGCACAGAAGCATTCCAGGGTGCACCTTGACTGCACCAGATTCGATATATCCAGCTGCATCCATTCAGTCACCACTTACCAAAATTAATAGGAGGAGGAATGCCCAACAGAAGAAAAATACAGAGGATGGGCCTTCTGCAACAGAGCTAATGGCTATCGACATAGACAATATATCAGAAAAGGAATTCAGGATAACAATTATCCAGGCACTAGCTAGGTTGGAGAAAGCCATGGATGACCAAATGGAACTGATTAGGGCAGAACTGAAAGCCACCAGGGATGATGTTCAAAATGCTCAATGTCTACAATAGCCAGACTATGGAAAGAACCTAGATGTCCATCAACAGATGAATGGATAAAGAAGATGTGGTATATATACACAATGGAATACTATGCAGCCATCAAAAGAAATGAAATCTTGCCATTTGCGACGAAGTGGATGGAACTAGAGCGTATCATGCTTAGTGAAATAAGTCAATCAGAGAAAGACAACTATCATATGATCTCCCTGATATGAGGACATGGAGAAGCAACATGGGGGGGTAGGGGGATAGGAGAAGAATAAATGAAACAAGATGGGATTGGGAGGGAGACAAACCATAAATGACTCTTAATCTCACAAAACAAACTGGGGGTTGCTGGGGGGAGGTGGGATTGGGAAAGGGGGAGCGGGCTATGGACATTGGGGAGGGGAGGCGAACCATAAGAGACTATGGACTCTGAAAAACAACCTGAGGGTTTTGAAGGGTCAGGGGTGGGAGGTTGGGGGAACAGGTGGTGGGTGATGGGGAGGGCACGTTTTGCATGGAGCACTGGGTGTTGTGCAAAAAGAATGAATACTGTTACGCTGAAAAAATTAATAAAAAGGGAAAAAAAATGCTCTCAATGAATTCCAATCCAATTTAAGTTCTCTAAAAGCTAGGGAAACTGAGACAGAAGATAGAATTAGTGATCTGGAGGACAAACAGATAGAGAGAAAGGATCAGGAGGAAGCCTTGAACAAACAGCTCAAAAGGCATGAAAACAGATACAGGGAAATAAATGATGCATGAAACGTTCCAACGTCAGAATTATTGGAATCCCTGAAGGGGAGGAGAAAGAAAGAAATCTAGAAGATATAGTGGAACAAGTTGTCTATGAAAATTTTCCCAATCTCATTAATGGAAACAGCATTCATGTACTAGAGGCATAGCGGTCTCCCCACAAGATTTTAGATTCTCGAAAGCCCTCGAGATACCTGATAGTTAGAATGAAGAATTATGATTCTAGACAGACCCTTTTGAAAGCAGCTAAGACAAAGAAGCTCCTTACATACAGAGGAAAGCCCACTAGAATAATGTCAGAACTGTCCACAGAGACCTGGCAAGCCAGGAAGGGCTGACAAGATATACTCAGGGCACTAAATAAGAAGAACACACAGCCAAGAATACTTTATCCAGCAACACTGACATTCAAAATGGATGGAGAAAGAAAGAGTTTCCAGGACCCGGCAAGGCTTAAAAGACTATACAACCACCAAGCCAACACTACAGGAAATATGAAGGGGGGTTCTATAAAAGAGAAAAAATCCTAAGAATATCATTGAACAGAAATATAGAGACAATCTACACACAGAAAGACTTCAAAGGTAACATGATGTCAATCAAAATGTATCTATCAGTAATCACTCTCAATGTGAATGGCCAGAATGTGCCCATAAAATGACACAGGGTTGCAGATAGGATAAAACGACAGGACCCATCCATATGTTGTCTACAAGAGACTCATTTGAACCTAAAGATACACCCAGACTGAAAGTGAAGGGATGGAGAAGAATCTTTCATGCCAATGGGCCTCCAAAGAAGGCCGGGGTAGTGATTCTCATTTCAGGTAAATTAGATTTTAAACTAAAGGCTGTAGTCAGATATACAGAAGGACTCTACAACATTCTTAAAGGGACTATCCACCAAGATGATCTAACCATTGTAAATATCTATGCCCCCAATATGGGAGCAGCCAATTATATAAGAAAACTATTAATCAACATAGTCATATTGATATGAATCCATTAATAGTAGGAGACCTTAACGTGCCTATCTCAGTAATAGAAGATCATCGAAGCAGAAAATCAATAAAGAAATAAGAGCATTGAATGAAACATTGGACCAGATGGACCTCATTTGACCCTAAAACAACAGAATACTAATTCTTCTCAAGGGCACATGGAACCTTCTCCAGAATAGACCACATAATCGGTCACAAAGCAGGACTCAACCGATACCAAAAGACTGACATTATTACCTGCATATTCTCAGATCACAATGCTTTGAAACTGGAGCTTAATCACAAGAAAAAGTTGAGAAGGAACTCATACACCTGGAAGCTAAAGAGCACCTTGCTTAAGAATGCTTGTATCAACCAGGAGGTCAAGGAAGAACTTAAACAATTCATGGAAACCAATGAGAATGAAGACACTGCGGTCCAAAACCTATAGGATACAGCAAAGGTGGTTCTAAGGGGGAAATACATAGCCATCCAAGCCTCACTCAAAAAATTTGAAAAATCCAGAATACACCAGCTATCTCTACACCTTAAAGAACTGGAGAATCAACAACAAATCAAACCAACTCCACATGCAAGAAGGGAAATAAGATTAGTGCAGCGATCAATGAGGTAGAAACAAGAGACACAGTAAAACATGTCAATTAAAATAGAAGCTGTTTTTTTTTTTGGGGGGGGGGGAGAATCAATAAGATTGATAAACCATTGGCCACACTAATCCAAGAAAAAGAGAGGAAGCCCAAATTAATACAATTATGAATGAAATGTTAGAGATCACAACTAACACCAAGGAAATGGAAACAGTCATCAGAAATTATTACCAACATTTATATGCCAATAAGCTAAGCAACCTGATGAAATGGATGCATTCCTGGAAAACTACAACCTCCCAAAATTGTACCAGGAAGAATTTGACAATCTGAATAGACTGATATTAGTAACGATATTGAAGCAGTGATCTAAAACCTCCCCTAAAACAAGAGCCCAGGACCTGATGGAATCCCTGGGTAATTCTACCAAAGTTTCAAAGAAGAAATAACACCAATTCTCCTGAAGCTGTTCCAAAAAATTGAAGCAGAATGACAACTTCCAGACTCTTTTTCTGAAGCCAGCATTACCCTGATCCCCAAACCAGTCAAAGACCCTACCAAAAAGGAGAATTGCAGACCAATATCACTGATGAATATGGATGCTAAGATTCTCAACAAGATCCTAGCAAACAGGATCCAGCAGCACATTAAAAAGCTTATCCACCATGATCAGGTCTGATTCATCCCTGCATACAAGGATGGTTCAACAGTCGCAAATCAATCAATGTGATAGAGCAAATCAATAAGAGAAGAGAGAAGAACCACATAGTCCTCTCAATTGATGCAGAAAAAGCATTGACAAAATCCAGCATCCAATCTTGATTAAAACGCTTCAAAGTATTGGGATAGAGGGAACATTCCTGAACTTCATAAAATCTATCTATGAAAGACCCACAGCAAATATCATCCTCAATGGGAAAAAGCTTGCAGCCTTCCCGTTGAGATCAGGAACACGACAAGAATGCCCACTCTCACTGCTCTTGTTCAACATAGTAGTAGAAGTCCTAGCAATGGCAATCAGGCAACAAAGAGAAATAAAAGGTATCCAAATTGGCAATGAAGAATTAAACTCTCACTCTTTGCAGATGACATGATTCTTTATATGGGCAACCCCAAAGACTCCACCATACAGCAATTCAAACGTGGCAGGATACAAAGTCAATGTTCAGAAATCACTGGCTTACTTATACACCAACAATGAAAATACAGAAAAGGAAATTAGAGAATCAATTCCATTTACTATAGCACCAAGAAACATAAGATACCTGGGCATAAACCTAACCAAAGAGGTAAAGTATCTGTGCTCGAGGAACTGCAGAAAACTCATGAAAGAAACTGAAGAAGGCACAAAAAGATGGAAGACCATTCCATGCTCTTGGATAGGAAGAATAAACACTGTTAAAATGTCTATATTGCCTAGAGCAATCTATACTTTTAATGTCATTGAAATCAAAATTCCACCGGTGTTTTTCAAGGAGCTGGAGAAAACAATCTAAAATTTCTATGGATCAGTAGATACCCCAAATTGTTAAGGAAATGTAGAAAAACAAAAACAAAACTGGCAGCATCACGTTACCTGATCTCAACCTCTATAACAAAGCTGTGATCACCAAGACTGCGTGGTACTGGCATAAAAACAGACACATAGACCAGTGGATCAGAGTAGAGAGTCCAGATATGGACCCTCAACTCTATGTTAAAATAATTTTTTACAAAACAGGAAAGAATATACAGTGGAAAAAAAGTCAGTATCTCCAATAAATGGTGCTGGGAAAACTGGACAGCGATATGTAGAAGAATGAAACTCGACCATTCTCTTACACTGTACACAAAGATAAACTCGAAAGGATAAAACACCTCAATGTGAGACAGGAATCCATCAGAATCCTAGAGGAGAACATAGGCAGTAACCTCTTCGATATCAGCCACAGCAACTTCTTTCAAGAGATGTCTCCAAAGGCCAAGGAAACAAAAGCGAAAATGAACTTTTGGGACTTCATCAAGATCAAAAGCTTCTGCACAGCAAAGGAAACAGTCAACAAAACAGAAAGGCAACCCACAGAATGGGAGAAGATATTTGCAATGACATTACAGACAAAAGGTTGATATCCAGGATCTATAAAGAACTCCTCAAACTCAACACACACAAAACGGATAATCATATCAAAAAATGGGCAGAAGATATGAACCGACACTTCTCCAACGAAGACATACAAATGGCTATCAGACACATGAAAAAATGCTTATCATCACTAGCCATCAGGGAGATTCAAATTAAAACCACATTGAGGGGCGCCTGGGTGGCTCAGTGGGTTAAGCCGCTGCCTTCGGCTCAGGTCATGATCTTGGGGTCCTAGGATCGAGTCCCACATTGGGCTCTCTGCACAGCGGGGGCCTGCTTCCCTCTGTCTCTCTCTGGTGCCTCTCTATCTACTTGTGATCTCTCTCTGTCAAATATATAAATAAAATATTTAAAAAAAACCACATTAAGATTTCATTTCTTTTGATGGCTGCATAGTATTCAGTTGTGTATATATACCACCTCTTCTTTATCCATTCATCTGTTGATGGACATCTAGGTTCTTTCCATAGTTTGGCTATTGATGACATTGCTGCTATAAACATTTGGGTACACATGCTTCTTCGGATCACAACGTTTGTATCTTTAGGGTAAATACCCAGTACTGCAATTGCTGGGTCATAGGGTATTCTATTTTCAACATTTTGAGGAACCTCCGTGCTGTTTTCCAGAGTGGTTCCATCAGCTTGCATTCCCACCAACAGCGGAGGAGGGTTCCCCTTTCTCTGCATCCTCGCCAGCATCTGTCCTTTCCTGAGTTGTTAATTTTAGCCATTCTGACTGGTGTGAGGTGATATCTCATTGTGGTTTTGATTTGTATTTCCCTGATGCCAAGTAATGTGGAGCACTTTTTCATGTGTCTGTTGGCCACCTGCCAACATGCCCCTTCAGATGTTGTGCAAAAACAATGAATACTGTTATGCAGGAAAAAAAAAATAATTAATTAATTAAATAAAGAATTATAAAAAAAAAAGAAGTGGAAAATGGTAAAGTCACTTTGGAAGATAGGTTGACAGTTTCTTACAAAACTAAATATACTGTTACCATATGATCTGACTGTTATGCTCCTTGTTATTTACCCAAATGAGTTGAAAACTTATATCCATAAAAACCTGCACAGGAAAGTTTATAGAAGTTTTATTCGTAACTGCCCAAATTGGAAGCAATGAAGATGTCCTCAACCGGTGAATGGATAAACAAAGTATGATATGGCCATTGAGTAAAATATTAATCAGCAATAAAAAGATATAAGCTAAAACAACAACAACAACAACAACAACAAAAACCCACATTGAGATATCACCTCACACCAGTTAGAATGGCCAAAATTAGCAAGATAGGAAACAACACGTGTTGAAGAGGATGTGGAGAAAGGGGAACTCTCTTCCACTGTTGGTGGGAATGCAAGTTAGTGCAGCCACTTTGGAAAACAGTGTGGAGATTCCTGAAGAAATGAAAAATAGAGCTTCCCTATGACCTTCAATTGCACTGCTGGGTATTTACCCCAAAGATATAGATGTAGTGAAAAGAAGAGCCATCTGTACCCCAATGGTTATAGCAGCAATGGCCACAGTCGCCAAACTGTATAAAGAACCAAGATGCCCTTCAACGGATGAATGGATAAGGAAGATGTGATCCATATACACGATGGAGCATTTTGCCTCCATCAGAAAGGATGAATACCCAACTTTTGTAGCAACATGGACGGGACCTGAAGAGGTTATGCTGAGTGAAATAAGTGAAGCAGAGAGGGTCAAGTATCATATGGTTTCACTTATTTGTGGAGCATAACAAAGAACATGGAGGGCATGGGGAGATGGAGAGGAGAAGGGAGTTGAGGGAAATTGGAAGGGGAGATGAACCATGAGAGACTATGGACTCTGAAAAACAACCTGAGGATTTTGAAGGGGCAGGGGGTTGGAGGCTCGGGGAGGAGGTCATGGTTAATGGGGAGAGCACGTATTGAATGGAGCACTGGGTGTGGTGCAAAAACAATGAATACTGTTATGCTGAAAAGAAATTTGAATAAATAAATAAATAATCTAGCTGTAATATTAGGTAAGTTAAAGATATTAAGAGAACAAGAATCATAGGAATTAATTTTTACAATGTTGCATCTATGAATTATACATGTTTTAGGGCAATACTGGGAACTTTTATATTGTTTTCCCCGAACGGCTTTTTGTAGTTTTATGGGGGACCCAGTGGTCGTCCTCCTTTCTTTTTTGGTGGTGGGGGGAGCTTGCCTTATGTGGAAGAGTTCTGTTGCCTTTTTTTCAGTCAGTTTTTCTTGGGTTAGTCATCCTGTGCTCTATGAAGGGGCTGGGCTCTGTGCAAACATGTTTTTCAGGCTTTTGTTCTTTGTGGTTTTTGTTCTTTGGTGGCCTTTTGTGGCTTTTTGGAGGTTTAGTGAAAAGCAAACTGCCCCCAGACCTCTGCCTCAAAAAGAAGCCTCATTCTTCTCATTTCTTCTCATTCTGGGTGGTCCAGAACACAAAAATTCCCCCACTGCAAATTCTACAGAACAGTGCAGCCTGCAGCAGTCTGTGCACTCCCCCAGGCATGGTCTCCGGGGTCACCCAAGGCACCCACTTTTCTCTGCTCCCCCATGCCACTAAAACCACTATATTGGTCCAGAGAGCCTGCTTCCAGTGACTGCCTTTATCAGGACTGCTGTCTGGGGATCAGGTCCATGCAGGGAGCACTCAGACACTATGGTTGCACAGATCTCATAAGACTGTCATCGCCACCAAGAGATCCTGACCAGAGATCTCACTGGGTTCCCTCAGGCACTGGCTGGGAGCTCCAGACCCTCAGTCAGTCCTAGAGACCACTGGCTAGGTCCCACCACACCAAGCTCTCTTGGGCATGGGTAGGGAGTGTGCTCAGACTCTAGGCATGCAATGCCTGCAGAGCACAAAAGACTGGGGTTCTAGAGAACTCTGACTGGTGCTCACACCAGACTCTCTCAGGTGGAGAGAGATGTGCACCACACAAACATTGGTGAAAGCAGTGGAAAACCAAGGGCTCAGGAATCACAGACTGGAAGACCTGCCAGACACTTTGGCATGGATGATCCCTTATAGTGGCCATCCTGGGAAAATAAGCTTAGGCCCCTGCCCATGACCTCCCAATCCCACCAGTTGCCCCTTCAGATCTTTTGCTGTTTCTAGTGCTTCTCCCCCCTCCCCCAGACTTCAAGTTAATGCCATTCCCCAATCACAGTGCACTTTCATATTGAGAAATTAGTTTCCAATGGGTCACTTCTGGTGGCTCCCTCTGCCTTTGTTTGTCCTCCAATATCAGTTTGAGCATTTCCACTCTGCTTTACCTCTCCACTGATGTGTTGTCTCCAAAGAGGTCCAGAAGTGTATAATCTTACATCTCAGACTGATTTCACGGGTGTTCAGAGTGTCCTGGTAAATATTTAGCTCATTTTAGGGGACCAGTTGAAACTGGGTTTCCTCCTTCTCTGCCATCTTGCTCCAGTTCTTCTCTCTTCCAAATCAACTCTGCATTTCTTACATTCCATGATATGCTCAACTTACCTTTCTCCACAGTTCTAGTTGCATATTTTTACTCTCTCAACCACTGGATGGATTTCTTGTGTGTTCAAAGTGATTTGATATTAATTGAGCTATGTTCCAAGGACAAGGCAAGCCTAGGATTTCCCTACTCCTCTGCCATCTTAACTCTTCCCTGAAGTGCAATCAGAATAAAAAATAATAAATAAATAAATAAATAAATGTATATATATGTATATGTATATATATATATATACACACACACACGAACAAATTGTGATATATATATATATATATATATATATATATATATATATATATAGTATATGTGTGTGTGTGTGTATATATATATATATGTATATATATAATCTCTTTCCTCTCTTCCTTTCCTCCTTTCTTAGCCTTCTGTTCCAGGGATGTGATAGCTGTTTAAACACCTGATGAGGGAAATTGACAGCACACCCCATTCCTTTCAAAAGCAGCGAGATCCTGTATTTCCTTATAAAGTGCCCCAGCCCCTTCCTCTGGGAGTGCTTGGAAGATTTTGAAGGCCAAAGGTGCTGCAGTCTCCTTTATCTTGCAAAGCAAAAGTGCTTGTTCCTCTGTCCTAAACTCTTCTCTCTGCATTATACTTTGGCTCCAAATCTCAGAAGACAGCATTCCACAAAATATCCACACTTTGAGGGCACTTGTTAATCATTGTCCTGAGAATATAGAGATCTATTGCTATCTTCCTTTTTGCTGTTGTTGTATTTGAAATTATGATTTTTTGTACCGGTATGCTTTCATTCTTTTTGTCATTTGCTTATCTATTGTACGGTTTTGCTTTTGCCTTCTTGGGGCCTACTTACTACATCATAGAGCTAGAACTGTGTTTCATGCTGCTAACTGTAATCATAAGAACTCTACACTTTTACTCCTCCCTTTTATGTTTTTTGATATCACAACTTACATATTTTTATATTGTGTATCCAGTAACAAAGTATTTTAATGATAATGTCAATTCCTGGATTTTTTTTTTCTATTGCAAAGTGGTTAGTTTTAGGCTATTTTCAATCTTGCTATATACTTTTAACAGTATATTTTATGTATATTTTTTAAATTTTTATTTATTTCTTATTTTTTATAAACATAGAATGTATTTCTATCCCCAGGGGTACAGGTATGTGAATCGCCAGGTTTACACACTTCACCGTAGCATATACCTTCCCCAATGTCCATAACCCTCTTCCCCTCTCCCATCCCCACCTCCCCCAGCAACCCCCAGTTTGTTTTGTGAGATTAAGAGTCACATATGGTTTGTCTCCCTCCCAATCCCATCTTGTTTCATTTATTCTTCTCCTATCCCCCTAACCCCCCATGTTCATCTCCATGTCTTCATATCAGGGAGATCATATGATAGTTGTCTTTCTCTGATTGACTTATTTCACTAAGCATGATACCCTCTAGTTCCATCCACGTTGTCGCAAATGGCAAGATTTCATTTCTTTGATGGCTGCATAGTATTCCATTGTGTATATATACCACATCTTCTTTATCCATTCATCTGTTGATGGACATCTAGGTTCTTTCCATAGTTTGGCTGTTGAGACATTGCTGCTATAAACATTCGGGTGCACGTGCCCCTTCAGATCACTACGTTGGAATCTTTAGGGTAAATACCCAGCACTGCAATTGCTGGGTCATAGGCTAGTTCTATTTTCAACTTTTTGAGGAACCTCCATGCTGTTTTGCAGAGTGGTTGCACCAGCTTGCATTCCCACCAACAGTGGAGGAGGGTTCCACTTTCTCCACATCCTCGCCAGCATCTGTCATTTCCTGACTTGTTAATTTTAGCCATTCTGACTGCTGTGAGGTGATATCTCATTGCGTTTTTTTATTTTTTTATATTACTAGTTAGCTCTTTTTATTTAAGCCTGAAGAACTCAACTTAGCATTTCTTGAAAGGCAGATCTAGTGATGATGAGACCTCCCCTGATCCCCCTTTTATTTGTGGGTGTCTGTATCCTACCACATTCTGAAGGACAATGATTCTGGGTAAAATACACTTGATGGGTAATAGTTTTCTTTTAGTACTTGAATATATCACTGTTTCCTAATTTTTAGTCCCTGCTATGGCACAATTTAAGCTTTATGCATTCTCTCAACCCAGCAAAATCTTTGATGTGACAGTCTCCCTTTTGTTTTTGCTCCTAGTGATGAATGTTCAAGTGTCCGGTTGCTCTCAGGCCTGAAGATTTGGGCCAACTTTCCACATATATTCAATTGCTATATGTGAATGTTCACTCATGTTGCTATCAAGAATATCCAGGAAACTGGATAAGAGTGGAGTGTGTGTGGTGAGGTATGTGGATTGCCAAAGGTGTCCGTGTGCCATTTGGGAGATCTGCAGGTAAGACATCCCCATACCTTTGGTGCAGGGATCCTAATGGAGTCTAGAATGTGGTTAAGAGAATGTCCTTCTCACAACTGTTTCAAATTATGCAGAATTTCTTCCAATCACCACTACCTGTTAAGCATTCACAGTCCTGCCAACAGTGTAAAAGAGTTATGATTTCTCCATGTCCTCTTTTGTAGCATATGTAACTACAGATAATCATGCCTACAGAACCATCAGGCCAGCCTCCACACCAGAAGACTGCTATCTCTTTCCATAAAACAGGCCTATTTAGACACTTGATGAATCTATGATGAGGAACTCTTGCTCCCAGATCCTTTATGGTATATAGAGGTCTACATAGCCTCAAGAGTAATACCAAATAATAATAATAAACATGAATCACGTTTTCTGTTATATTGCATTATTTGCTGTATTTGAAACAAAGTTTATCACTGTTCTTCTCTTATTGATAGTGGAATTAAAGCCCAGAATATTTTTTTCCAGCTATATGGAACTAAAACATTCTAACTGTAGAACTCATAAGCTTAAGTTTGAGAGTATGATTCATGCGGTGTTCTCTGCTGCCTTCTTGGGTCTCTAGACTTTTTAGTTGACTGTCTCTGCTCATAAAACTCTTACTACTGGATTATGACTTTAATGTTTTCCTCTGGTTTCCTTCATCCATCTGTGCATGAGTCAACCCTACCTGGACACCCAAAAGATTTTCCAAGACAAGGTTATTATTCTGTTTCTGTTTCAGTAAGTTCCTTCACAATGACTGCTGAGTCACTGAAAGCCAAAACAAGCCTAAAACAAATATTGACGTTTGGAAAATTTTATTGGAAAAATAAAGTTTATTTTGTACTTCTGGGACCACAAGAACTTGTTTTTCTTGACCTGCAATGCACTGCATACCCCTCCCCCAACACATACAACTCCTGAAATACCATGCATGTACTCTCCATTGTGTCCATTGATTTAATTTATTTTCACATATCTGAGTTGCTCGTGCTGGATGAACAAACACCTGTCAGAACAAGTGATCTTCTTTGCTATGATGACTTCAGCCCTCGGTCAACACCTGGCAGTGTAAATGAGTCACAGTTTTGAACTGCGGACCCTAACAGTAGGCGGGTTCCCTTGCACCCAGTGTGCTCATAGAATTTAGTAGTTGGATTGGGTTTGGCTACCAGAAGACATTTGTCAAATCAGTGTTGGTTCTGGCTCTTGAAGTTCAGTCAACTTTTGACAGGCCAGTGGAAATCTCTGGATTATCCAAATTAATTTGTCTCATCCAATAAATTTTTATCATCCCAAGTCCCATAGAAAGTTCAAATCTTTGCACTTAATTAAACCTGTACTTCCAATTGCCTTTTCATCACAAGCTCACCGCGTTTTTAAAAATTCAGTAAATAAAAGTAAATTTGTTCCTGTTTATGATGCACCACTCCAAGGGCACAAGTAAATTTCAATGGAAATCTCCAATCCTAATGTGAGTGTCATATTTTCTCCAGCTTCATTACCATCAGTAGTGTTTGGAGCCAATAAAATAAAATAGAGAAATACCCTCAGCCAACTGAGGGAGTTCCACAAGTTTTGCTCTGTTGAAACATATGGAGGCTAATCTAATGCCTTCACTTAGTGTAGTATAATCAGAGAGTCAGTAGCTATTTTGGTGTGTGCATCACCGACTGGGAGACATCACCAAAACACTAAGGAGGCAAAGTAGAGATAAGGTGCTCCTTTGGACTTAGGCACTAAACATCGTGATGCCCCAAAGCAATGCTATTTGTCTTTGCACATAGTATGCTGCCTAGCAGATTGATCTGTGCATTTTGCCTGAGGTCACATTCCAGATTTCATTCAGAAGTAATCAATAGGTTAGTTAGAATGCCCAGGACAAAAGAACAGAATGAAATAATTATCACTCACAAGAAATAATGTAAGCCCTTCCTCCTCAATCGATCAAGAACAAAAGATCACACATGTTTCAGGTCAATACCTCCCCTAAACATTACACCTCTTCACTGTAAGATTATCTGTTCCTTTTCTTGGTTACCACATGGATGTCAACAACTTTGGACCCTTCTTTGGCTTCATTCCCCAATTCCAGAACCCAGGATTAAAGGATACCTCTTAAATCATAGTTTTCAATTCTCACATAATCTTCTATTAGTCCTCCAGACCCCAGTTGTATATATCATGGTTACCCTGAGTCTTAATGCCTCACACTTCTAGTAAACACCTCAGCATCTGATTTTATCAGCTTTCCCACGTGTCTTTTAAACAAGCAGTCTTTCAAACCTCATCATCTTCCACTCTTTCTCTGCCTTCCTCATATTCCTGAGTAAACCTAACTCCTTGGAGATTTGTTTATCAAGCCAGCTTCTTCTTAGCCCATTTAATTAAACTTAATATACTCCCTTTTACTTAGGAAGTAGTACATCCATGGTCAACTTCCAGGGATCTCTGTGAAGAAACTGGAATTCTTCAAGTTTCCAGTAATTATCCTAGCTAGAGATTCCATGCTTGCAATGCATTTGCACTAACAGGTTTTTCATTTTATCCCTTTCATTATTGTAACAATAAAAAAAAATTTAATTATTTTATTTCTATTTATTTATTTTTATCATTAAATTTTATTGCATAATATATTATGTTAATAATATAGAAGTACAATATGCTATTATATTTTATTTATTATATTTATTTGATTATTTATTTTAATTATTTAATGATTATTTTAATTATTTTTAATTGCTACAGTTGACATATAATATTTAGTTAGTGTCAGTGGGGGTTGGGGTGGAGAAAGATGGCAGTAGAGTAGGAAGGCCCTAGGCTCATTTCATCTCACTGACACAACTAAATAACTATCAAATCATTCTAAATACCCCAGAAAGCAACATGAAGACTGACAGAACAAAGCCCACAATTAAAGGGATAGAAGATGTCATATCAAGGAAGGTAGGAAATGCCAAGATGTGGTTGAGGAGACAAACAGATCATGGGTGCAATGGAGGGGAGAGAGCCAGCGTCAGGGAAGGGTGTGAGAGAGGGGAGCTCACAGGAGAATGCACAAAGTAATGCACTAGAATACCATTAACTGGGGAATGAAGAGGACAAATTTTGTGAGTTTCTGCAAAAAAGCAGGGCTTGAAGACTGTTGTTGTAAAGGCCAGTGGGCTTGGCAGAGATAGAACCCTGAGAGAGCTGTGCCCCTTTGGAGAGAAGGGAGGAAAACAACCAAGAATGGACGGTGTGGAAAAGTGGTCTGAAAATGCCTTTGGCTCACAGGGGAAGGTTATTTGCTCTTCTCAGAATGGTTACCTGGGAAGTAATGTTCACGGAGTTGCCTCTCCAGGAAAAAAGGAACTGGCCAGCACTTCTCCTTCCCTCCACAATCAGCATAAACAGAGAATCAGCTGCTGGAAGCAGAGCACACCCACATTCACTGCCTAACTGGCATTCACCAAGCCGCACCACCTGGTGCCCTGGTGGGATTGCTATTCTTAATCACTCTGGCCTCATCCCAGCACTCTGGGTCTTCTCCTAAGTGACCAACACAAACAGCTGTCCACACCAATTCTTTGGACCAGAGAGTTCTGCAGGATGCAGTTCTGGTGGAGGTGGTGTAAAGTCACATTTTACAAGCAGATCTGAGCTCACCTAGTTAAAACTCACCACATTATTTTCAGTGGCCAAATACTGCCAACACCTGGCACAGAGAGATAGAAATGACTGGCATGAAAGACAGAGCAGCCATAACATGAGAGAAAACTGCACCCAGCACACATCAGAGATATTTCCTGAAGTGCCAGGGCCTGGGCAGGATATTAACTCTTCATCCTAAGGCCACCATTTTCAGGAACAGGAGACATAACTGGCTTTTCTAACACAAAGAGGAAGGCAGATACTTAGATAAAAGGTGAACACAGAGGAGTTTATCCCAGGAAAGAATGAGATAAGGCTATGCCACACATCTAAGCAAAGCAGATATAAGTAAACATGCCTGAGAAGAATGTAAAGCCACAATCCTAATGATACTCGCTAGGCTTCAGAAAAGAATAGAACATATCAGAGAAACCCTTGCTACCGAGAGTTAAAAAGGAATAAAAAAAAAAAATTTGGAAGGGGAGGCGAACCATAAGAGACTATGGACTCTGAAAAACAACCTGAGGGTTTTGAAGGGTCAGGGGTGGGAGGTTGGGGGAACAGGTGGTGGATAAGGGGAGGGCACGTTTTGCATGGAGCACTGGGTGTTGTGCAAAAAGAATGAATACTGTTACGCTGAAAAAATAAATAAAATGGAAAAAAAAAGTAAACCAGGAAAAAAAAAAGTGACTCTGTCAGAGATGAAGAATCGACTAAATGACATTAGAAACAGACTGATTGCAATGAACAGAGACCGAAAGAAGCAGAAGATTGAATTAACAAAGTAGAAGACAAAATAATGGAAAACAATGAAGCTTAACAAAATAGAAGAAGAATTATCAAACATAAGTATTAAGTTAGGGAACTCAGTAACATTATCAAATGTAGTAACATTTGCATTATAGGAGTGCCTTAAGAAAAGAGAGGAAACAACAAATCCAGGGCAATGCCAAGACATATTGTAATTAAATCTGCAAGATGTAGTGACAAATAAAAAAAAAATAAAAGCAACAAAAGAAGTCCCTATCTTATAGAGAAGATACACTAAGCTAGTTGCAGTTCTTTCTACAGAATCATGGGAATCCAGAGAAAAGTGGCATGATGGTGAAGCAGGAAAATATAGAGCCAAGAATACTCGTTCTGTCAAAGCTGTCATTCAGAATAGAAGGAGAGATAAGGAGGATCAGGAGTTCCCCAGATGAACAAAACCTAAAGCGGTTCATGATCACTAAACCATCCTTGCAGGAAATATTAAAGGGGATTATTTGAGAGCAAAGGAGTGACCGAAAGTAACAAAGAAAGAAAGGTTTAGAGAAAGTCTCAGAAATGGTGACAAAACAATATTAAACGACGGTAAAAACATATCTAAAAATGTTTTATCTGAATGTAAATGGACAAAATGCTCTGAATGGGTAGAAGAAGAAAGACCCATCTAACATGCTGCATACAAGAGATTCATTTTAGACACAAAGACATCTGAAGATTGAAAGTGAGGGAATGCAGAAAAGTTTATCATGCAAATGGATGTCAAAAGAAAGTTAAAGCAGCAATCCCGTGTTGGGGAAACTAGACACTAAAAAAGACTATAGTAACAGTAATCAGACAACACAAAGAAGTCATCCAAATTATCAAGAAACGAATAAAACTTTTACTATTTCCAGATGACAAACTTTTACTATTTCCAGATGACATGGTATCAAGTATAGATAACCCAAAAGGCCCACCAAAAAATTGCTATAGTTGATACACGAATTCAGTAAATTCTCAGGATACAAAATCTGTTGCATTTCTATACATCAGTAATAAAGCAGCTGAAAGACAAATTAGGGAACCAATTCCAACTTTACAATGCACTATAACTATTCTATACCTAGAAATAAGTGTAGCCAAAGAGGTAAAATATCAGTATCCTGAAAACTATAAAACACTGATGAAAGAAATTGAAGATGACACAAATATGGAAAGACATTTCATGCTCATGGATTGAAAGAATAGATATTCCTTAAATGTCTGTAGTCACCAAAGAAATATATACACTTAATGACATCCCTATCAACCTACTGAAAGCATCTTTTTTCTTGTACTCCAAGTTTATTGAATATACACATAGGATAATAAGACTTTGCACAAATAGAACCTTTTGGTAATAAATCCATGTAAGATTGTGCCTCATGGAATAATTCTAGATGTTAGAAGTATATTTGAATTCCCTGCACACAGAATGCAGAACTCTAGACCAACTATGTAACTATTTATCATTCATAATACTTAATAGGTCTTTTTTTTAATTTTTTTATTTGTTTATTTACAGCATAACAGTGTTCATTGTTTTGGCATCATACACAGTGCTCCATGCAGTCCATGCCCTCCCTATTACCAACCACCTGGTTCCTCAACCTCCCACCCCCCAGCCCCTTCAAAACCCTATGGTTGTTTTTCAGAGTCCATAGTCTCTCATGGTTCATCTCCCCTTCCAGTTTCCCTCAACTCCCTCTCCACTCCATCTCACCATGTCCTCCATGTTCTTTGTTATGCTCCACAATTAAGTGAGACCATATGATACTTGACTCTCTCTGCTTATTTTGCTCAGCATAATCTCTTACAGTCCCGTCCTTGTTGCTACAAAAGTTGGGTATTCATCCTTTCTGATGGAGGCATAATACTCCATTGTGTATATGGACCACATCTTCCTTATCCATTCATCCGTTGAAGGGCATCTTGGTTCTTTCCACAGTTTGGCGACCGTGGCCATTGCTGCAATAAACATTGGGGTACAGATGGCCCTTCTTTTCACTACATCTGTATCTTTGGGGTAAATACCCAGCAGTGCAATTGCAGGGTCATAGGGAAGCTCTATTCTTAATTTCTTCAGGAGTCTCCACACTGTTCTCCAAAGTGGCTGCACTAACTTGCATTCCCACCAACAGTGGAAGAGGGTTCCCCTTTCTCCACATCCTCTCCAGCACACGTTGTTTCCTGTCTTGCTAATTTTGGCCATTCTAACTGGTGTCAGGTGGTATCTCAATGTGGTTTTAATTTGAATCTCCCTGATGGCTAGTGATGATGAACATTTTTTCATGTGTCTGATAGCCATTTGTATGTCTTCGTTGGAGAAGTGTCTGTTCATATCTTCTGCCCATTTTTTGATATGATTATCTGTTTTGTGTGTGTTGAGTTTGAGAAGTTCTTGATAGATCCTGGATATCAACCTTTTGTCTGTACTGTCATTTGCAAATATCTTTTCCCATTCCGTGGGTTGCCTTTTTGTTTTGCTCACTGTTCCCTTTGCTGTGCAGAAGCTTCTGATCTTGATGAAGTCCCAAAAGTTCATTTTCACTTTTGTTTCCTTGGCCTTTGGAGACATCTCTTGAAAGAAGTTGCTGTGGCTGATATCGAAGAGGTTACTGCCTATGTTCTCCTCTAGGATTCTGATGGATTCCTGTCTCACGTTGAGGTCTTTTATCCATTTTGAGTTTATCTTTGGGTATGGTGTAAGAGAATGGTCGAGTTTCATTCTTCTACATATCGCTGTCCAGTTTTCCCAGCACCATTTATTGAAGAGACTGTCTTTTTTCCATTGTATATTTTTTCCTGTTTTGTTGAAGATTATTTGACCATAGAATTGAGGATCCATGTATGGGCTCTCCACTCTGTTCCACTGGTCTATGTGTCTGTTTTTATGCCAGAACTGGGCTGCCTTGGTGATCACATCTTTGTAGTAAAGCTTGAAATTTGGTAACGTGATACCGCCAGTTTTGTTTTTGTTTTTCAACATTTCCTTAGCGATTTGGGGTCTCTTCTGATTCCATACCAATCTTAGGATTATTTGCTCTAGCTCTTTGAAAAATATCGGTGGAATTTTGATCAGAATGGCATTAAAAGTATAGATTGCGCTAGGCAGTATGGACATTTTAACAATGTTTATTCTTCCGATCCAAGAGCATGGAACAGTCTTCCATTTTTTGTGTCTTCTTCAATTTCTTTCATGAGTGTTCTGTAGTTCCTCGAGTACAGATCCTTTACCACTTTGGTTAGGTTAATTCGCAGTTATCTTATGGTTCTTGGTGCTATAGTAAATGGAATTGATTCTCAAATTTGCCTTTCTGTATTTTCGTTGTTAGTGTATAAGAAAGCCACTGATTTCTGTACATTGACTTTGTATCCTGCCACGTTACTGAATTGCTGTATGAGTTCTAGTAGTTTGGAGGTGGAGTCTTTGGGGTTTTCCATATAAAGAATCATGTCATCTGTGAAGAGATAGAGTTTGAATTCTTCATTGCCAATTAGGATACCATTATTTCTCTTTGTTGTCTGATTGCCGTTGCTAGGACTTCTAATACTATGTTGAACAAGAGTGGAGAGAGTGGGCATCCTTGTCTGTTCATTGATATGTTCTACTGTATCTCTTATTTCTACCTCATTGATCTCTGCTCTAATCTTGATTATTTCCCTTCTTGCATGTGGAGTTGGTTTGATTTGTTGTTGATACTCCATTTCTTTAAGGTGTAGAGACAGCTGGTGTATTCTGGCTTTTTCAAATTTTTTGAGGGAGGCTTGGATGGCTATGCATTTCCTTCTTAGAACCACCTTTGCTGTATCCCATAGGTTTTGGACCGAGGTGTCTTCATTCTCATTGGTTTCCATGAATTGTTTAAGTTCATCATTGATCTCCTGGTTGATCCAAGCATTCTTAAGGAAGGTGGTCTTTAGCTTCCAGGTGTTTGAGTTCCTTCTGAACTTTTCCTTGTGATTGAGTTCCAGTTTCAAAGCATTGTGATCTGAGAATATGCAGGGAATAATGTCAGTCTTTTGGTATCGGTTGAGTCCTGCTTTGTGACCCAGTATGTTGTCTATTCTGGAGAAGGTTCCATGTGCACTTGAGAAGAATGAGTATTCTGTTATTTTAGCGTGGAATGTTCTTATATGTCTATGAGGTCCATCTGGTCCAATGTCTCATTCAATGCACTTATTTCTTTATTAGTTTTCTGCTTCGATGATCAGTGTATTTCTGAGAGAGGCGTATTAAGATCTCCTACTAGTATTGTATCATATCAATATGACTCTTTATCTTGATTAATAGTTTTCTTATGTAATTGGGTGCTCCCATATTGGGGGCATTGATATTCACAATTGTTAGATAATCTTGGCAGATACTCTCTTTAAGAATTATATAGTGTCCTTCTGTATCTCTGACTACAGTCTTTAGCTTAAAATCTAATTTATCTGATATGAGAATCACTACCCCGTCCTTCTTTTGGGGCCCATTGGCATGAAAGATGCTTCTCCATCCCTTCACTTTCAGTCTGGGTGTATCCTTAGGTTCAAAATGGGTCTCTTGTAGACAACATATGGATGGGTCCTGTCGTTTTATCCAATCTGCAACCCTGTGTCATTTTATGGGTGCATTTAGGACATTCACATTGAGAGTGATTATTGAGAGATAGGTTTTTATTGACATCGTGTTGCCTTTGAAGTCTTTCTGTCTGTAGATTGTTTCTATATTTATGTTCAATGATATTCTTAGGATTTTTTCTCTTTTATAAGACCCCCTTAATATTTCCTTCAGTGTCGGCTTGGTGGTTGCATAGTCTTTTACGCCTTGCCAGACTTGGAAACTCTTTATCTCTCCATCCATTTTAAATGTCAGTCTTGCTGGATAGAATAATCTTCGTTGCATGTTCTTCTCATTTAGTACTCTGAATATATTTTGCCAGCCCTTCCTGGCTTCCCAGGTCTCTGTAGAAAGGTCTGACGTTATTCTAATGGGCTTTCCTCTGTATGTAAGGAGCTTCTTTGTCCTAGCTGCTTTTAAGAGGTTCTGTCATGAAACACAATTCCTCATTTTTTTTTTTTATACAATTCCTCATTTTAACTATAAGGTGTCCTGAGGACTTTCGAGAATCTTAAATCTTGGGAGGAAATCTCTCTGCATCTAGTACATGAACGTTGTTTCCATTCATGAGATTGGGAAAATTTTCATAGACAACTTCTTCCACTATATCTTCTAGACTTCTTTCTTTTTCCTCCCCTTCAGGGATTCCAATAATTCTGACGTTGGAACGTTTCATGGCATCATTTATTTCCCTGATTCCATTTTCTTGGCTTCTGAGCTGTTTGTTCCAGGCTTCCTCCTCATCCTTTCTCTCTATCTGTTTGTCCTCCAGATCACTAATTCTATCTTCTGTCTCAGTACCCTAGCTTTTAGAGAATTTAGATTAGATGAACTCATTGAGAGCATTCTGAACATCATCCCTGGTGGCTTTCAGTTCTGCCTTAACATTGTGAACATCATCCCTGGTGGCTTTCAGTTCTGCCCTAATCAGTTCTGTTTGGTCATCCATGGCTTTCTCCAACCTAGCTATTGCCTGGATAATTGTTAGTCTGAATTCCTTTTCTGACATATTGTCTATGTCAATAGCCATTAGCTCTGTTGCAGAAGGTCCTTCCTCTGTATTTCTCTTCTGTTGGGTATTCCTCCTCTGAGTCATTTTGGTAAGAGATGACTGAACAGATGCAGCTGGACTTATCAATTGTGGTGCAGTCAATGTGCACCCTGGAACGCTTCTGTGCAATCAGGATTCCCCACCCAAATGAGAGAAAAAAGAAAAGAAAAATAAATAGAGAAGAAGAAAGAAAAAAAGGGGAAAGAAAAAAGGAAAAAGCGAGAGAGAGAGAGAGAGAGAGAGAGATAGGAAAAAAGGGAAGATAAAAGAGAAGGCTCAGCCCAAATGGGCCACAAGGTAAGATTTGTGAAGTATACAAACAAAAAACAGACAAACAAAAAGACTGATAAAAGTATATGACATGAGAAAAATATATATATAAGCAATAAAAAGGGAAGAACCTCATCAGAAAGAACCCCAAGTATAAGATTTCCATATTATCAGGACAAACACAAATTCACAGAAACACTGACAGAAGGAAAAATTGGGAGAATGGTTATAGATTCTCAGTGTGGGTGAGGAATGTTATTTTGATTCTTTCTGAAGGTATCTTGATGTTTTTGTTAAGGGATTCAACTTTCCTAAGTTACAGGGGGATTAGAAACTGGTTTGCATATAGGGGTAGCATTGATTGGGGGAAGGGGATTAACTTGAAGTTTAACTCTATATGTATAGTAGAAAATAAAAATTAAAAAAGAATAAACTAGACTAATCTAAGTTAAAATTTAAAAAGACTTAAAAAATAGAAAAGCAAAAGAAAAACACGGGTGTATGTATCAAAAAGTTTGGGTTAGAAGGTTATTAAAGAATTTGATATACTGGACATCTCAGTGTGATGGTAAAGAGGTTAAAAAATTATCTGTATGTGTAAAAAAAAAGAACCAGAATATTGGTAAAGAGTTAAAAATAAAAGTTGTATTTATGAAGTAGTGGTGGTTGTTCTCTCGTAGTCTTTTTTTTTTTTTTTTCTTCCTTCCTGGTTGGTTTTCTGGGGGAGGGGCCTGCCATGTGGGTTTTCAGACAATGATGTTCCCTCAGTTAGGTCATCCCGCTCCCCTCAAGGGGGTGGGCTCTGAGGAAACTGTTTTTTTCAAGTTTTTGTTCTCTGGGGTTTTTATGTTCTTTCATCTGCTTTCTCTCGCCTTGACAGCTTTTGATGGTTTTTGGAGTTTTAGAGGAGAGCAAACTGCACCCAGACCTCCCTCTCAGAGATAAGCTTCAGAATGTTCTGCAAGATCTGCTGGCAGGTTCGGTTCTGAGTCACTGTCCCTGGGGATGCAGGAGCTCCTCGTTGTACCCAAAACCAGGGCAGTGGTGGCTGTCTAGGCAGCTCCAGACCGCCAGAGAGGTTCGGAGCAGAGATCACACACTGAGATTTTCCTGCTGTCCCGGGCTGGGAATGTCTGTTTTTTCTGGATGCCAGAGCTCCAGGCTAGCGCCTATGAGCACCTCTCCCAAGGGAGGGTGTGGGACGCGCGTGTTTCAGGATTGCCATCTGGCCAGGTTCCCAGCCCCTCATGGGAGCCAGACCCCACTCGTTCTGGGGCGCGCTGGCAGCTCAGGTGCACTGGCGGCTCGGGGACAGAGACCTGATTTCTCAGCCGCACTCTCTCTGGCTCAGCGCCAGGGGAGGCTGTCCTGGGCCCGGGGACTTAGGTCCCTGACCCTAACCACCCAGGTTCCCGCTATTTCCCCCCACGATCCTCTGCTCTTTGTTTTTTTTGAGTGCTTTCATCCAGACTCCAAGCTAATGCTGGTCCCCAGACGCAGGGCCCTCTTGTATTGGGGTATTACTTTCCAATCGGTCACCTCTGGTGGCTCCCTCCCCCTTTTGTTTATCTTCCGATATCAGTCCGATTCTCTCAGTCGGTTTTACCTGCCACTGGCATCTTCTGCTCCTGTAGGGATCCAGATGTGTATAATTCTGATCTCAGGCTGATTTCATGGGTGGTCATCGTTCTTTGGTAGGTAATCAGGTCACTTTAGGGTACATATTGAAACGGTGCCTTCTCCTACTTCCCCGCCATCTTGACTCCCCCTGAAAGCATCTTTCACAGAGCTTCAACAAACAATCCCAAAATTGCATGGAACCCCAAAAGACCCCAAAATGACAAAGCAACCTTGAAAAACAAAAGCAAAGCTGGGGACCTCAGAGTTCTGGACTTCAAGATATATTACAGAACTGTAAATCAAAACAGACCCAAAAACAAACACATCAAAAAAGAGCCCCAAAACAAACACATCAACCAATAAGAAAGAACAGAAAACCCAGAAATGAGCCCACAGTTATATAATCAATTAATCTTCAACAAAACAGGTAATAATATCTCCTGGGGAAAAGGCAGTCTCTTCAATGTGTGGTGTTGGGAAGACTTGGTAGCAACATGCAGAAGAATGAAACTAGACCACTTTATTACACTACTTACAAAAAATAAATTCAAAATGGGTTAAATACAAGAGATCATCAAAATCCTACAGTAGAACACAGGCAGTAACCACTTTGACATCAGCTGTAGCAACTTCTTTCTAGATAAGTCTCCGGAGACAAAGGAAGCAAAATAAAAAACAAACTACTTGTACTTCACCAGAATAAAAAGCCTCTACACAACAAATCACACAATCAACCAAACTAAAGTCAACCTACCGAATGAGAGGAGATATTTGCACATGACATACATGACAAAAAAATTAGTATCCAAAATATACAAAGAGTTTATAAAACTCCACAGCCATAAAAGCAAATAATCCTTTTAAGAAAAGGGCAGAAGACATGAATAGAAACAAAAATATACAAGTGGCCAAGAAACATATGGAAAGGTGCTCAACAACACTGAACAGAGAAATACTATTCTAAACAAAAATGAGATATCACCTCATACCTGTCAGGATGACTAAACTTAACAATAGAATAAACAACAAGGGTTAGTGAATATGTAGAGAAAGAAGAACCCTCTTGCACTGTTTGTTGGAATACAAACTGGTGCAGTCACTCTGGAAAACTGCAGGTTTTCTTAAAAAAATAATGGAGAAGTACCCTATGTTCTATTAATTGCACTACTGGCTATTTACCCAAAGAATACAAGAACACTAATGTGAAGGAATACATGCACCCCTTTGTTTGTTAATAGCAGCATGATCAGCAATAGCCTAATTATTGGAAAGAGCCCAAAAGCCCATCAACTAATGAATGAACAATGGAGTTGCTCTATACAATGGAATATTACTCAGTCATAAAAAAGCATGAAATCTTATTTCAAACAACACAGAGTTAGAGAGTATTAGGCTAAGTGAAACTAGTCAGTCAGAGAAAGACACATTCCATTTGATTTAAATCATGGCTAACTTAAGAAATGAAACAAATAAGCAAAAGGAAGAAAAAGAAAGAGTGAGACAAACGAAGAAACTGACCCTTAATTATGGAAAACATAATTATGGAAAACACCTGATGATGAAGGCAGAGGGGGTGCATTAAAAAGGTGATGAGGATTAGGAGGGGGACTTGGGATGGGCATCTGGGTATTGTATGGGGAAATATTGAATCATTGTATTGTACATGTGGAAATAATTCTACTGAACTATATGGTAACTAACTGGAATTTAAGTAAAAATTTAAAAAAAATTAGTACAGGGGGAGGAGTCAAGATGGCGGAGAAGTAGCAGGCTCAGACTACATCAGGTAGCAGGAGATCAGCTCGATAGCTTATCTAAACATTGCAAACACCTACAAATCCAACGGGAGATGGAAGAGAAGAAGAACAGCAATTCTAGAAACAGAAAATCAACCACTTTCTGAAAGGTAGGACTGGCGGAGAAGTGAATCTAAAACGATGGGAAGATAGACCGCAGGGGGAGGGGCCGGCTCCCGGCAAGCGGCGGAGGAACGGAGCACAAAGTCAGGACTTTTAAAAGTCTGTTCCACTGAGGGACATTGCTCCAGAGGCTAAACCGGGGTGAAGCCCAAGCGGGGTCAGCTTGGCCCCAGATCCCGCAGAGTCACAGAAGGATCGGGGGTGTCGGAGTGTCACAGAGCTCCCAGGTATTAGAACGGAGAAGCCGGCTAAAGAGACAGAGCCATGGACTGAACTCTCAGCTCGGGGTTACATTGAACTGGTCGCGGGCTGGGTGAGCTCGGAGCGCGGCTAGAGGCTGGGGATATGTGAGTGATTTGGTGCTATCCTCTGGGGGTACACTGAGGAGTGGGGCCCCAGGCTCTCGGCTCCTCCGGGCCAGAGACTAGGAGGCCGCCATTTTCATTCCCGCCCTCCAGAACTCTACGGAAAGCGTTCAGGGAGCAGAAGCTCCCAAAAGCGAACCTGAGTGGATTACTTAGTCCGGCCCCCGGTAAGGGCGGTGCCATCCCGCCTCGGACATAGACACTTGAGAATCACTACAACAGGCCTCTCCCCCAGAAGATCAACAAAATATCAAGCCAGGACGAATTTGATCTATCAAGGAAAGCAGGTTCAATTTCTAAGACAGCAGCGCAATTCCAGAGGAGGAGAAAGCAAATCACGGAACTCTTGGCTTTCTCCCGATGATTCTTTAGTCTTGCAGCTAATTCAATTTTTTTTTCTTTTTTCAATTTTTTTTCTTTTTTCTTCTTCTGCTAAATTTTTTAAAACTTTTACCTTTTCTTTTTTTTTTAATTTTTTTATTCGTTTTACCTTTTCTTTTTTAACGTTTTTTTGACTAGTTTATCTAAATATATATATTTTTTCTTTCTTTTATATTTTTTCTTTGTTTTATTTTTAAAATTTTTTTCTTTTTTTTTTCCTGAACCTCTTTTTATCCGTTTTTCTGCCCCACAATTTGGGGTCTCTTCTGATTTGTTTACAGCACATTTTTCTGGGGGTCTTTGCCACCCTTTTAGTATTTTATTTGATTCTTCATGTCCTCTTATCTGGACAAAATGACAAGGCGGAAAAAATCACCACAGACAAAAGAACAAGAGACAGTACCAAAGGCTAGGGACCTAATCAACACAGACGTTGGTAATATGTCAGATCAAAAGTTCAGAATGACAATTCTGAACGTTCTAGTCGGGCTCGGAAAAGGTATGGAAGATATTAGAGAAACCCTCTCTGGAGATATAAAAGCCCTTTCTGGAGAAATTAAAGAACTAAAATCTAACCAAGTTGAAATCAAAAAAGCTATTAATGAGGTGCAATCAAAAATGGAGGCTCTCACTGCTAGGATCAATGAGGCAGAAGAAAGAATTAGTGATATAGAAGACCAAATGACAGAGAATAAAGAAGCCGAGCAAAAGAGGGACAAACAGCTATTGGACCACGAGGGAAGAATTTGAGAGATAAGTGACACCATAAGACGAAACATTAGAATAATGGGATTCCAGAAAAAGAAGAAACAGAGAGGGGAGCAGAAGGTCTATTGGAGAGAATTATTGGAGAGAATTTCCCTAATATGGCAAAGGGAACAAGCATCAAAATCCAGGAGATGCAGAGAACCCCCCTCAAAGTCAACAAGAATAGGTCCACACCCCGTCACCTAATAGTAAAATTGACAAGTCTTAGTGACAAAGAGAAAATCCTGAAAGCAGCCTGGGAAAACAAGTCTGTAACATACAATGGTAAAAATATTAGATTGGCAGCAGACTTATCCACAGAGACCTGGCAGGCCAGAAAGAGCTGGCATGATATATTCAGAGCACTAAATGAGAAAAACATGCAGCCAAGAATACTCTATCCAGCTAGGCTATCATTGAAAATAGAAGGAGAGATCAAAAGCTTCCAGGACAAACAAAAACTGAAAGAATTTGCAAACACCAAACCAGCTCTACAGGAAATATTGAAAGGGGTCCTCTAAGCAAAGAGAGAGCCTAAAAGTAGTCGATCAGAAAGGTACAGAGACAATATACAGTAACAGTCACCTTACAGGCTAATAATGGCACTAAATTCATATCTCTCAATAGCTACCCTGAATGTTAATAGGCTAAATGACCAATCAAAAGACACAGGGTATCAGAATGGATAAAAAAACAAAACCCATCAGTATGTTGCCTACAAGAAACTCATTTTAGACGTGAAGACGCCTCCAGATTTAAAGTGAGGGGGTGGAAAACAATTTACCATGCTAATGGGCATCAGAAGAAAGCTGGGGTGGCAATCCTTATATCAGATCAATTAGATTTTAAGCCAAAGACTATAATAAGAGATGAGGAAGGACACTATATCCTACTCAAAGGGTCTGTCCAACAAGAAGATTATGTAACAATTTTAAATATCTATGCTCCTAACGTGGGAGCAGCCAACTATATCAACCAATTAATAACAAAATCAAAGAAACACATCAATAATAATACAATAATAGTAGGGGACTTGAACAATCCCCTCACTGAAATGGACAGATCATCCAGGCGAAAGATCAACAAGGAAATAAAGGCCTTAAATGACACATTGGACCAGATGGGCATCACAGATCTATTCAGAACATTTCATCCCGATGCAACAGAATACACATTCTTCTCTAGTGCACATGGAACATTCTCCAGAATAGATCACATCCTGGGTCACAAATCAGGTCTCAACTGGTATCAAAAGATTAGGATCATCCCTTGCATATTTTCAGAATACAATGGTCTGAAGCTAGAACTCAATCACAAGAGGAAAGCTGGAAAGAACCCAAATACATGGAGACTAAAGAGCATCCTTCTAAAGAATGAATGGGTCAACCAGGAAATTAAAGAAGAGTTGAAAAAATTCATGGAAACATGATAATGAAAACACAACGGTTCAAAATCTGTGGGACACAGCAAAGGCAGTCCTGAGAGGAAAATATATAGCGGTACAAGCCTTTCTCAAGAAACAAGAAAGGTCTCAAGTACACAACATAAGCCTACACCTAAAGGAGCTGGAGAAAGAACAAGAGAGAAACCCTAAACCCAGCAGGAGAAGAGAAATCATAAAGATCAGAACAGACATCAGTGAAACAGAGAGCAAAAAAACAATAGAAAAAAAATCAATGAAACAAGGAGCTGGTTCTTTGAAAGAATCCATAAGATTGATAAACCCCTGGCCAGACTCATCCAAAAGAAAATAGAAAGGACCCAAATCAATAAAATCATGAATGAAAGAGGAGAGATCACAACTAACACCAAAGAAATACAGACAATTATAAGAACATACTATGAGCAACTCTACGCCAACAAATTGGACAATCTGGAAGAAATGGATGCATTCCTAGAGACATATAAACTACCACAACTGAACCAGGAAGAAATAGAAAACCTGAACAGGCCCATAACCAGTAAGGAGATTGAAAGAGTCATCAAAAATCTCCAAACAAACAAAAGCCCAGGGCCAGACGACTTCCCAGGGGAATTCTACCAAACATTTAAAGAAGAACTAATTCCTAGTCTCCTGAAACTCTTCCAAAAAATAGAAAGGGAAGTAAAACTTCCAAACTCATTTTATGAGGACAGCATCACCTTGATCCCAAAACCAGACAAGGATCCCACCAAAAAAGAGAACTACAGACCAATATCCTTGATGAACACAGATGCAAAAATTCTCACCAAAATACTAGCCAATAGGATTCAACAGTACATTAAAAGGATTATTCACCACGATCAAGTGGGATTTATTCCAGGGCTGCAGGGTTGGTTCAACATCCGCAAATCAATCAATGTGATAGAACACATTAATAAAAGAAAGAACAAGAACCATATGATACTCTCCATAGATGCTGAAAAAGCATTTGACAAAGTACAGCATCCCTTCCTGATCAAAACTCTTCAAAGTGTAGGGATAGAGGGCACATACCTCAATATTATCCAAGCCGTCTATGAAAAACCCACTGCAAATATCATTCTCAATGGAGAAAAACTGAAAGCTTTTCCGTTAAGGTCAGGAACAGCAGGGATGTCCATGATCACCACTGCTATTCAACATAGTACTAGAAGTCCTAGTCTCAGCAATCAGACAACAACAAGAAATTAAAGGCATCCAAATTGGTAAAGAAGAAGTCAAACTATCACTCTTCGCAGATGATATGATACTACTATATCTGGAAAACCCAAAAGACTCCACTCCAAAACTGCTAGAACTTGTACAGGAATTCAGTAAAGTGTCAGGATATAAAATCAATGCACAAAAATCAGTTGCATTTCTGTACACCAACAACAAGACAGAAGAAAGCGAAATTAAGGAGTCAATCCCATTTACAATTGCACCCAAAACTATAAGATACCGAGGAATAAACCTCACCAAAGAGGCTAAGAATCTATATGCAGAAAACTATAAAGTACTCATGAAAGAAATTGAGGAAGACACAAAGACCTCGAATAGCCAAAGGAATATTGAAAAAGAAAGCCAAAGTTGGGGGCATCACAATTCCGGACTTCAAGCTCTATTACAAAGCTGTCATCATCAACACAGCATGGTACTGGCATAAAAACAGACACATAGATCAATGGAACAGAATAGAGAGGCCAGAAATAGACCCTCAACTCTATGGTCAACTAATCTTCGACAAAGCAGGAAAGAATGTCCAATGGAAAAAAAGACAGCCTCTTCAATAAACGGTGCTGGTAAAATTGGACATCCACATGCAGAAAAATGAAATTGGACCACTTCCTTACACCACACATGAAATTAGACTCTAAATGGATGAAGGACCTCAATGTGAGAAAGGAATCCATCCAAATCCTTGAGGAGAATGCAGGCAGCAACCTCTTCGACCTCAGCTGCAGCAACATCTTCCTAGGAACAACGGCAAAGGCAAGGGAAACAAGGGCAAAAATGAACTATTGGGATTTCATCAAGATCAAAAGCTTCTGCACAGCAACGGAAACAGTTCACAAAACCAAAAGACAACTGACAGAATGGGAGAAGATATTTGCAAATGACATATCAGATAAAGGGCTAGTATCCAAAATCTATAAGGAATTTAGCAAACTCAACACCCAAAGAACAAACAATCCAATCAAGAAATGGGCAGAGGACAGGAACAGACATTTCTCAAAGAGGACATCCAGATGGCCAACAGACATATGAAAAAGTGCTCCACGTCACTCGGCATCAGGGAAATACAAATCAAAACCACAATGAGATATCACCTCACACCAGTCAGAATGGCTAAAATTAACAAGTCAGGAACTGACAGATGCTGGCGAGGATGCGGAGAAAGGGGAACCCTCCTCCACTGTTGGTGGGAATGCAAGCTGGTGCAACCACTCTGGAAAACAGCATGGAGGTTCCTCAAAAAGTTGAAAATAGAACTAGCCTATGACCCAGCAATTGCAGTGCTGGGTATTTACCCTAAAGATACAAACGTGGTGATCCGAAGGGGCACGTGTACCCGAATGTTTATAGCAGCAATGTCTACAATAGCCAAACTATGGAAAGAACCTAGATGTCCATCAACAGATGAATGGATAAAGAAGAGGTGGTATATATACACAATGGAATACTATGCAGCCGTCAAAAGAAATGAAATCTTGCCATTTGCGACGATGTGGATGAAACTAGAGGGTATCATGGTTAGTGAAATAAGTCAATCGGAGAAAGACAACTATCATATGATCTCCCTGATATGAGGACATGGAGAAGCAAAATGGGGGGTTGGGGGATAGGAGAAGAATAAATGAAACAAGATGGGATTGGGAGGGAGACAAACCATAAATGACTCTTAATCTCACAAAACATACTGGGGGTTGCTGGGGGGAGGTGGGGTTGGGAGAGGGGGAGGGAGTTATGGACATTGGGGAGGGTATGTGCTATCGTGCGTGTTGTGTAGTGTGTAAACCTGGCGATTCACAGACCTGTACCCATACGGATAAAAATACATTATATGTTTATAAAAAAAAATTGGAAGGGGAGGCGAACAATAAGAGACTATGGACTCTGAAAAACAACCTGAGGGTTTTGAAGGGTCAGGGGTGGGAGACTGGGGGAACAGGTGGTGGGTAATAGGGAGGGCACGTTTTGCATGGAGCACTGGGTGTTGTGCAAAAACAATAAATATTGTTACGCTGAAAAAATAAATAAATTAAAAAAAAAGATGATAGAAATGATGGGACTCGAGTTGGCATGGGAAAAACAAATTAAAACCCAAGCAATCAAACAGAGTTTAGTGACAGAATGAAACATTCCAATATCAGAATTATTGGGATCTGTGAAGGGGTGGAGAGAGAGAGGTCTCAAATATATATTTCAGCACATCTTAGCTAAAAACTCCCCTAATCTGGAGAAGGAAATAAGCATTTGTGCCACGAGACAGAGAGGACCCCTCCCAAGATCAATGAGCATACACCGACATGACAACATATAATAATGCAATTCTCAAATCTTAGATCCAAGGAAACAATCTTGAAAGCAGTGAGAGGGAAAATATTTCTTACATACAGAGGGAGGAACATCAGAATAAGTCATACCTGTCCACAGAAACCTGGCAAACCAGAAAGGGCTGGCAAGACATATTCAGGGTACTGAATGAGAAGAACATGTGGCCAAGAATATTTTATCCAGCAAGGCTGTCATTCAGAATGGATGGAGAGAGCTTCTAAGATGGGCAGAAGCTGAAATAATATCTGACCATCGAGCCATCCTGCAAGGAATATTAAGGGGCAGGACTCTAAAATGGATCAAGATATAAAACAGAAAATTACAGTCTGTAGAAACAAGGGCTTCACAGGCAACTTGATGACAAAAAAAAAAAATCATCTTTTTCAATGATCACTCTCAATATGAAGGTCCTAAATGCTCCCATGAAATGGAACAGGGTTGCAGATTGGATGAAAGAAAGGGCCTATCCATATGCTGTCTACAAGAGACTCATTTTGAACCTAAAGATACTAAAAGTGAGGGGATGGGAGAACAATTTTTCATGCCAACAGACCTCAAAAGAAAGCTGGGGTAGCAATTTTCATATCGGGCAAATTAGATTTTAAGCTAAAGACTGTGGTTAGAAATACATAAGGATATTATATCATGCTTAAAGGGCAGTTGAGATGTCATACTCAGGGTACAATCACTGCCTCTACTGAATTAAAGTTCCAGCTGCATTGCAAGGACTATGGCATCTTCTGCTGATTCTATGCCTATAATCAGTTTCTTTTTTCATGTAAAAAGCCAGCCTAACTTCCAGCAAACATGCAGGTGGTTTTTTGGTAGGCAAGAAGTTTGGTAGAACGGGCAGTGATGCGGGTCAGGAAACACAGCTGAGTGACCTATTAATGGAGACCATTGATGAATCCCTTTCATAGCCAAATTTGGATTCGCACAAATACAAAAGTATCTATGAGTATTGGAGAGGAGAGAAATAACCAATGCAACTATTCAGTGTCACTCCATGTGTAGCCCCTTTTGGGAAGAAAATCTATTCTTTCTTTGAGAGACTTGCATTTCACCTGCCAAACAATTTCAAAGAGAGCGTGGCTGCAATTTAGGAAAATAAAACACAGTCTACCTCATGAAACCCAGACGTTAAATTTAAGTGTAATGATAGAATTACAGCTCTGTAACAGGGTTATTCTTTACAGATTCAAATTAAAGCGGTATAAGCATTGTGTTACATGTCACATTGTTTAAAGCTATTCCAGAGGGAAAGGAAAAAAAATACAATATGACAAAATATTAACGTAAGTTTAATTATTTAAATGCACGTAAATGAATGAAAGGAGGGTTTTTAAACTTTTTAAAAAATAGTTGTGATAGTGATGGTATTGTTTTGTAGGATGTACAGTCCTTTGTTTTAGAGAAATATATTGAAGAACTTAAAAATATCGTATAGTGTTCCAACTTGATTTCAATGTAATACAGTGCTATTAACCAAACTGGCCATGACTTTAAGGTTATTGAACCTCCCTGATGGATACATGGAGCTCATTGTACTATGGTTGTTAATAATAATTCTTATAAATGCCCATAATTTTTTATTGTTTAAATTTACAAAAAAAAATTAATCTCTCCTCACAACATGGGGCTCAAACCCACAACCCCCAGATCAAGAGTAGCATGTTCTATCAACTGAGTCAGCCATGTGCCCCACATTGTTTTTAAAGATTTATTAACAGAGAGATACACAGTGAGAGAGGGAGCACAAGTAAGGGAGGTGGGAGAGGGAGAAGCAGCCTTCTTGTCTAGCAGGGAGCCCGGTGCATGGCACAATACCAGGCCCCAGGGATCATGACCTGAGCCGAAGGCAGACTCTTAATGAACGAGAACACCACGATGCCCAAACATTTTTTTTAATAAGTTGAGTAAAAATAATCTATGGGATGTAGGCAGGGATGGGCTAAATTTGTGATAAATGTTAAGGAAGACACTTGTTATGATGAGCACTGGGTGTTATATGTAAATGATGAATCACTAAATTCTACACTGAAACCAGTATTACCAGATGTGTTAACTAGAATTTAAATAAGGTTTAAAAAAATAAACTTAAAAAAAGTACGTTGTGTTGCAATTTACTTATTGGTCAGAAACAGGCAAAACTTTACATCTAAACTCTAAGGATTTAGTATCCAGAAAGGAGCATCAAAAGATCTTCTGGAAAGATGGCTATGGTGTATTCCAATCCTGATGCATGAGTGTATTATCTTTATAAGAATTCTTTTTTTTTTTTTTTTTTGGTTCCACAGTAAATTTTATTTAGACCTTTATAAGAATTCTTCAAGCAGTACTTTTATGTTTGTTTTCATTTTTATGTTTTGAGGAATTAACAACATGGTTCACGTTTTCTTAAGAAGTAATGAGTAAGTGTCCATCATAGATAAATGGACAAAATTGGTACACAAAGGACTACTCTCCAATCTTAAATGGAAAGGAAGTTTGAACAAATGCAATTGTACAATTCCACTTATATGAGTTTGAAGTAGTCAGATTCATAGAGAGTAGAATAGTGGTTGCCAGGGACTGGAGCAAGGCCAATTTGAAGAGTACTAAAGTTCCAGATATGGATGATGGTGATGTTTGCCACAAATATGAATACAGTTAATGCCACTGAGCCACACACTTAAACATAGTTAAAATGGTAAATTTATGTTACATATATTTTATCACAATTTTACTAAAAAGAAAAAAATAATGTATAATGGGTTGTTCGGAGTGCATGAAAATGTTCATAATAAAATTTTATAGTTAAAATCCAAATTTAAAAACCCTGTATATTAAACATAATTTCCTACAACATCAAAATCAATATATGAAACCAGAAGCACCTGCTTATGTTGAGCCTGATACAATCTACAAATTGTCTGTAACAGACATATCCTCCCAGTTTCCCACTGGCCTTCTAATTCCCTAGTTTCAATCATTGTCCAGAAGGATGTGAATTTATTCCTTTAAACTGAGGACACATGTTTCATGGAATCTACAGAGATATAACTGCAACCTGAAATGAGTGTAGGAGGGAAGTCGTTGTACACTTACCCATCATACACTTTTATCCCCACCCCAGACCGAACTTGGGTTTATTTGCCCATAGAAGCCTAATTGTCCCGGGAAGCAAATTAGTGAGGATGACCTCATTACTGTCAAATCTATGTTAGGAACAAGAGAACCCACTTTCAAACCAAGTTTTGAGCACCGCATCTCCTAATGCCTGTTCATGTACAGCTTTTTCACCTCGCAAGGAATGTGTAAAAAGTTAAAAAGAATGAGTAAAGGAGGAAGTAGCAGAAGTTAGGTCAGAAGGATAAGTGGAATATGATTATCAGGTTTGGATGATTCAGCAAGGATTCTGGTAATTACATCATTAAGAAGGGAGGCCATGCCAAAATTTTGAGCAAAGGACTCACCTTCACTCAGGTGTCAAAATCCAAGAGCACAATCTTCTTTTGTTTATTTTTAACTTTTATTCATTTTTAAAATTTTTTACCAGTGTTCCAGAATTCATTGCTTATACACCATACCCAGTTTTCCATGCAATATGTGCCCTCCATAACACCCAACAGCAGGCTCACCCAACCTTTTAAATCTCAACCTGATCAAGCCTCTCCTGCAACCCTGAGCAGTTATCAAGATGTTGGATTTTATGTGTCATCTTAAGTGGGCCACAGGATGCCTAGAGATTTCGTTAAACATGATTTTCGGAGGTGTTTGAGAAGGTGTTTCTGGATGAGTTTACCATTTGAATTTCTAGACTAAAAGAGGCAGATTGTCTTTTTTTTTTTTTTTTTTTTTTAAAACACAGGTAGGCCTCAGCCAACTTGTCGATGACCTGAATTGAACAAAAACGCTGGGCTTAAAGAATTGGCTCAGCCTATATTCAAGCTGGGTCATGGGTCTCGCCCTGCTTTGGACTCAGACTCCAACTGGAATAACTTTCTTGCTTCTCAAGCCTTTGGACTTACACTAAACTGTTGGCCATCTAGAGTCTTGTCTTTGCAGATCTGGACTACAGAGCTTGGATTTCTCAGCCTTCACAAGTTTATGTGAATGAAGCTTGTTGATATATCTCTCCTAAGATGAGTAATAGTTGCACGTGGTCTGTCTTTTAACTAAAAAAGGATACATAATGTTTATTGAGTCTGAATTTGAAGGGCCAATTACTCTTTTGGGTGTGTTACTCTGATCAATTTGTTGGGTGGCCCAAGAAGTTGCTGGTTTTAGGAGCCCACAGCAGCAGAAAATTCTGCAACAGTTCCAGACACCCCTGCAAAGTGCTCTGTGTATGTGAGACGTACAATCTAGCAGACTCAATGGGGCTTGGTCTGTGGCAGCTAGGGATACTCTTTGGAGCCTTTGATAGGGTTGTACATGTGACCTGTAGCACAGTCCCTTAGAATGTTTTAGTAAACCCCTGCCATGCTTACTCTGCCTTTGAGAACCAGCCTTTGGTCTGTTACTGGGCATTAGCAGAGACTACCATATAGGAACTGGACCGTGGAATAATGATGGAACCTCATATGCCCATTATGAACGGGGAGTTATCTGACCCATTAGGCCATAAAGTTGGGCATGCACAGCAACATTGCATCATCAAATGGAAGTGGTATACCTGAGATCAGGCCCAAGGAAGTTGTAAAAGCACAAGGAAATTAGATGACCTCGTGGCCCAAATGCCTGTGATCCCCACTCTTGCTACACTGCCTTCTGAAAGCCTGAACTGCTTGCCGCAGGGGGTTCCTACGATCGGTTGACTGAGAAAGACTCAGGCCTGGTCTCAGACAGTTCTACGCTATACATAGACACCACCTAAAAGTAGACAGCTGCAACAGCACAGCCCCTCTCTGGCACATCCCTGGGCTGGGGGTGAAAGAAAATCCTCCAGAGGGCAGAATGTTGAACAGTCCTGGGTGAGGTTTGGGTGGTATCCTTCACCACCCAAGTGGTACCAATGAAGAAGACACAGGTATGGATGTGCCAGCAGAAGACTGTGCCTTCTGCTATGTGGAGACGTGTGTGCCTTCCATTATCTGTAGGGACAGCTGGGAGACTCCTGCTGTCAGATTTAACATACGAAACCCCCTCAGTCTCAGAAGCAAGCCCTTTCCTCAATGGTAGGAGGCCTGAAGGCTTTTGAGGAAAAGAACAAGGAGTCCTAGGGAAAGGGGTTGGGCTGGAGCAAGAAAAGCCTTTGTTCTGTTGATGTGCTCTGCAAAATAATTTCATTAGTAAGTGTATAATGTATCTTAAGGCCCTGGCATCACAGTCCAGGAGAGCTTATGGAGCCAATTTGTGGATGGTCTCCATGCATCAAGTGAGGTGGGATGGGACCATGTTCTTACAGGAAAAAAAGTTTATGGAGTAGCGAAAGTACATTCTCAAATGATAACAGTATACATAGGCACAACACGTACCATACGCCACCTTATAGACATTAAATGCCGTTATCCCTCATAACAACCCTTTATTCCTTTATTTTTTTCACACGTGGAACTGAGACACAAAGCAGTTAAGGTATGTGAGAACGCAACACACATTGGCAAGGCTTAGTATTCAGACCCACAGTCTGGGTCCAGGGTGTCTACTATATCTCAAAATAGTATGGCAGGTGGCTGGAGGTAGCAAAGATAGGATTAGAAAGTGAGTGAAATTTAACACAGGGCAAAGGAAGACCTGCTCTGTAGCCTAAAACTGCCTCTCTCTTGTTTGAGGAGGTAGGACAGGAGGAAAAGGAATCATCACACCTCATATTTATTAGATGAGCTGCACTTAATCTTCTCTGTCTCATAACCTTGGATTTGGGACCCATTCCATGTTTCTGGGATGGGACTGAACTCTTTGAATTATGTCCTGAACAAAGGTATAGGTAGCCCATCATTTCCCAGACGAAACAGGCCATGGGCCATTGCCAAAACCAGGACATGCCACATCTGCGTTAATAAGCCTTTATTAACAGTTCCAACTCTAAATAGGAGAAAGCAACCACAAAAAAAGTTCTCAACAGGATGTAAAGTTTATGTGCCTGGCCAGCACATGTTTGGGCACAACTAGAAGGCATCTGAAAGTAAACTATCTGGGGTCTGGGGAGTCAGCGGATGGTGTAGCGTACATAGGGAACCTCGACATCCTCGCCAGTATCATCGTTGCAGCACAGCTCAAGCACCAGTGCCCTCACATGGTGACCCAGCTTTCGCTTCGACACATGGCTCACAATTTCTGTCATCCTGGGGAGAGAGAGGAGAGGGTCAGGGACATAGCAAGAGAGGAGACACATATGGGGCTGAAGAAGGTAGGGAAAGCCATGACCACAAGTAGTAAGGCTCTCCACCCCACACAGGGCCTTCCTCATCCTGCCCAGTGGCCAACTCACGGCTGATCCAACCGTTCCTGGAGTTTGGTAGCTGGCATGAAAAAGGAGTACAGCATGGATACACCTCGGGACAGCATGGTAATCTCTAATTTGTGCTCTGTCTGGAGAGGGTGGGACGGAGGACAGACAACAGTGTCACAGAAAAGGAGAATACGAATCACCTGCACAATCACCGCCCCTAGGTGGAGTGAGTGTAGAAAACCTCACCTTAAAGTAGTCAAGGAACTGTTTGAGAGTCATCTCTTCACCATTAGGCTGCAGCCCCTGCACCTCAAAGCGATCCCACAAGGTCCACTCTTGGTTATAGTACTGTAGGACAAACACAGGGGAGTCTAATATGGGCTAACCCAGATGATCCTAGCGTAACCACTGAACTTGAGTTTTTAAGATAGATCAATCACAACCTTCTTTCGTCCTAAGCCACCTGGGGCCCCATATCAGTGTGCAAGCAAGTGATAATCTTATTCTGACCAATGTGTCTACCAACAAGGCGATCCTGTTATCTTCTTCACTAATCTTCTACTTCCTTGACCTTCCCATTTAATATCTAACTATCCTGACCTTCTCATTACTTCTCAAAGATGCCAGTCACATTTGTACTTGGCACAATGCAAAGAACTGTATAATGAACGGACAGATGGTATACAAAGAGTATGGTACCCAAACATGCAAAGAGCATCATCTGCTATGAGTCAGCTGTCCAGGGATACAGGTGCACGCACACCCTACCCACCACATACATAAAGACTCACTCACTGATGGGCAAAACCAAAGGTTTTCATATAAGCAGGCCCCTACCTGGTGCCGGGGTGGGGCAAGAGGTTCAGAGAAGCTGAAGAAGGGCAGGGCCAAGTTCATAAAGCTGTTCTTATAAGATTCAAGCTGCCGGTGTCCCTGCACCACTTTATATAGCTCCAGACACACGAGGCCAACTATAGCTGCTGTGGTTGTGGCAATTGCAGGGATGATTTTCCCTGCAATCAGCTTGCTCTGCCAGAGAGAAGATGACCAGCAGAGGCCATCATTAGAGAGGTTCAGGGTCTACAGAGGAGGATAAATGTGGGAGACTCACCCTTGGGAAAGGGTGAAAGCTTAAGCTCTAAATACTACCATTACCTTATGCCGATCTGCAGGGGGAATATTATAATTTTCTGCTCGGAGGTTGGATGCAGCCACAATGAAATCCATATGAAAGTTGGTATTATCATCCTGTTGTGAATGAGAAGAGAGGACCAGTATGGAAGAGGGAGGGAGTGAGAAGAAAACAAGGTTTCTTGGCTACTAAGGATTCAACTATATTTGCACCTCAACACACTGCAGACCAGCCAAAGAATCTGGCAGGCCTAATCCCACAGAAGCCTATGATGCCTCAGCCTGTGTTCCCACCCTGTTGACGGTCCCAACCCTCCCCAGCACCTTTTCAAAGTTGATAGGGTACATCTTGAAACCAGGGAGTTTCTCTGGGCTGGGAAGCATGGCTTTGAGCTCCTGTAGGCGGCTATCATCTGTAGGAAGAGAGGGGCATGTTAGTCCTTTACATTCCAGGCCCGGGTATGAGGAGAAAGGAGACTAGAATGGGGCAGAGATTTCAGACAGCTCAAGGATCAGACAGATCATGGAGACACACTGCGGGAAAGTGCTGAGGGTGCAGGGAAATGTGGAACAGAAAACACCCACACAAGAAAGAAAGATGTAGACAGGAGTAGGACCATAAGAAAGAGATATAAATGGAGATGCTGAACAAAGATAATAGCAATAACAATGGATGTAGACAGTAACACTATTCAGAACATGTAAGGGATGGAAGCAGTCCAAGCGTCCATTCATGAATGAATGGCTAAAGAAGTCACATGTCCACACAATGGGCTATTACGCAGCTATCAAAAAGCCAGAGTGCTTTATGTTAGAGACAGAAAGACAACTACTTTAAGATGCCACTGACATGAGATATTTATCTCTAAGAATCCAACTTCATAGACACAGAAGACTGAACAGTAGTTGCCAGGGCCTGGGCAGGAGACTGGGGAATTACTTTAGCGTGGACAGAATTTCATAATTTAAAGGTGAGAAAGTCCTGGAGATGTTTCACAACAGCATTGATTTTATTTTAATGCTGCTAAACAGAACACTTAAAAATGGTTAACACTTGGGTGGCTCCGCCGGTTAAGTGTCCACATTTGGATCAGAGTCCTGGGATTAAGCCCCAAAGGGAGGCTCCTTCTCCCTCCCCCTTATCTGCTACTCCCCCTGCTTGTGCCTGTACATGATCTCTCTCTGTTGAATAAATACATTTAAACCTTTTTTTTAAGTGCTTAACACTATAAATCTTAGGTGTTTCTACTGTAACACTTTAAGAATGTAGGTTACGATACAGAGATAGGAGATTTTTTTTTTTAAAGATTGTATTTATTTATTTGACAGAGAGAGAGAGAGATCACAAGCAGGCAGAGGCAGGCAGAGAGAGAGAGGAGGAAGCAGGCTCCCTGCTGAGCAGAAAGCCCCATGCGGGGCTCGATCCCAGGACTCTGGGATCATGACCTGAGCCGAAGGCAGAGGCTTTAACCCACTGAGCCACCCAGGCGCCCCGAGATAGGAGATTTTAAAGAGTTCCACAGACATACATGGGAGATACTTGGAGGAGAGAGAAATGGTAACACAACAGAAATAGAGGGGAAGAAAATATGAGCAGCAGCAGTAGGGAAAAATGGGAAGAGAAGAGAAATGTGAACAGGATAAAATCAAAATGTGAAATGAATAATAGGAATGGCAGAGATATAAATTACGTATGGAGGATGGGCTAGAAGGAAATACATGCAGTGTTGACAACTCTAGAGATACACACAAAGAAATATACAGAGAGGAACAAGAGAGACGAGTTAGTTGGAAAAGAGCAGGATCGGGACAAATATACAGAGGAAAAAATGGAAAGATATATACAGAAAATATACAAAATAGAGACGGACTTAGAGAGTATCCAACAGATATGGGACAGCTAACAGGAGATTGAAGCTGGAAGTTGGAGGGTAGTTATAAATGGTAAGATGAGGAGGAAGACCTTGGTGAGGAAATGAAGAAAGACATGGAGGTCAAAACATACATTGAAAATACATACAGATGGAACTTGGGGATATGGATGGAGATCAGGAAGGAGTTGACCCGGGGAAGACATCAAAGAAAACTATTTGCCAACAGTCTGAAAAACAGAGGAAGAATAAAATGGAGGAAAGGAGAACAAAAATACAAACACACACACAGAAAGAAGATGTACAATTAATCCTGAGAGCCAGAATGGGAAAAAGAAAAATGGGAAGAGAAAGGAGGAATACATGAAAGAATTTTCTTCAATCACCCATCTTAACACTGGAGGAAACAAAGACCACAGGAAAGCATGGGTCAAACTCAGGCCTGGGAACTCAGAGCAGAGAAACCAGGACAACTAGTGTAGAAATGTGGACATAAGATAAATGGAACAGTGCTCTGAGCCAACTGGATTAAGCACCCTCACCAACAGAAGCACTGGCGTTTTGAAGCTCCCTGTCAGAGATGTGGATCCTGACACCAGACTTGGGGGCGAATTCAGGGATGTCCATAGACTGCAGAAGTATGGCCACAGCAGCTCGGTCCTGAGACCCCATCAGCCCATAGGTCTGGGCAAAGAGATTGGCAGCAGCCATCACATAATCCAGATGCAGGGGCTAGAAGGCAAGATATGGACTAGTGAGCAGATCGGTCCTCACCCTGGAAACTCAGGCCTTCTTCCCAGCCACCACTATCCACCCCAACCAAGGATAAAATGGTTAACAATAGAGGGAGGGAAGGGGAGACTTACATTGTTGACATCAAAGATGAGCGGGTGTGGACAGCGTTTGGGCCCAGACCAGAATAGGGCTCCAGAGCTTGTAAGCTAAGAGGATAGAAAGGGTTGGGGAGCAGGGCCTGAGAGGAGACAATCCTGACTCCTTATCTCAGACCTAGATGTCCCAGCTCACTATCCCTGGACATTGACTTTGTGATATATATGCAGAGCTATTTATCAGTATCTTACGAATTTTCAGGCATTAAACCAACTTAAATAACTTAGTAAGTACAAATTAATCCTCAAAAAACTCCCAAGATCTAGGTCATCATTATTCAGAGATGAGGATACTAATATGCAGAGAAAAAATATATGACTAGCTGTAAGTCAAATGAAGCTAGAATGTGAACAGATTGTACTCTTTTTTTTTTCTTTTTTTAAGATTTATTTACTTCTTTTGAGGAGAGGAGCGGGGGTAGAGGGAGAGGGAGAAACAGTCTTAGGCTAAGTACAGTAAGTCAAGCAGAGAAAGACAATTATCACGTGGTTTCACTTATATGTGGAACATAAGGAATAGCATGGATGACATTAGGAGGAGAAGAAAGGGAAAAATGAAGGGGGTAAATCAGAGGAGGAGACGAACCATGAGAGACTGTGGATTCCAGGAAACAAACAGGGTTTCAGAGGGTGGGGGTGGCCTTGCCAGTGATGGGTATTACGGAGGGAATGCACTGCACGGAGCACTGGGTGTTATACACAAACAATGAATCATGCACCACTCCATCAAAAACCAATGATGTATTGTATGGTGACTAACATAATATAATAAAAAATGTTAAGTATAAATAAATCAAAATCTTAAAAAAATGTAAAACTCAACACCAAAAAACAAATAACCCAACTAAAAATGGGCAGAACACACGAATAGATATTTTTCCAAAGTAAACATACAGATGACCAACAGACACATGAAAAAAAGTTCACCACCACCCATCATCAGGGAAATGCAAATCAAAACTACAATGAGATATAATCTCACACCCATTAGAATGGCTAAAATCAACAAAATAAGAAACGACAACTGTTGGTAAGGATGTGGAGAAAAAGGAACAGTCATGCACTGTTGGTGGAAATGGAAAGTGGTGCCACCACTGTGGAAAACAGTATGGAGTTTCCTCAAAAAGTTAAAAAGGGAACTACCCTATAACCTAGCAATTGCACTACTGGCTATTTACCCAAAGAATACAAAAATACTAATTCACAGGGATACCTGCACCCTGATGTTTATCACAACATTATGGAAACAGCCCCAAAGTCATTTAATGATAACTGCATAGATAGAAGATATGGTATATCTATACAACAGAATATTACCTGACCATAAAAAAGGAATGAAGTCTTGCCATTTGTAATGGCATGCATAGAACTAGAGACTGTTAGGCTAACTGAGTAAGTCAGAGAAAGACAAATACCATATGATTTCACACATATGTGGAATTTAGCAGATGAGCAAAGGGGTAGAGAGAGAGAGAGAGAGAGAGAGAGAGAGAGAGACAACCAAGAAACAGCCTCTTAACTCAGAGAACAAACTGATGATTAGCAGTAGCAACGTGGAGGGGGATGGGTAAAACAGGTAATAGGGAGTTGAGGGAAACTGGAAGTGGAGTATGAACCACGAGAGACTACGGACTCTGAAAAACAACCAGAGGGTTTTGAAGGGGCTGGGGG